>NW_022680403.1:0-35733 GCF_004115265.2 Rhinolophus ferrumequinum
CATTTGCAAACAGGTGCAATTAATTCTGAAACAGGTTAATTGACTTGCAATCAGGTGAAATTAATTTGCAATCATGTGTAATTGATTTGCAATCAGGTGAAATTAATTAGCAATCATGTGTAATTGATTTACACTGAGCTGCAATTAATTTGCAATCATGTGATATTAAATTGGAAACAGGTGTAATTGATTTCCAGTCAGGTGAAAATGATTTACAGTCACGTGAAATTGATGTGCAATCAGGTGGAATTAATATGAAACAGGTGAAATTGATTACAATCAGCTGCAAGTAATTTGCAATCAGGTTTAATTAAATTGGAAACAGGTGTAATTGATTTCCTATCAGGTGAAAATGATTGCAATCAGGTAAAATTGATTTGCAATCAGGTTAAATTAATAAGGAAACCCTGAAATTGACTTGCAATCAGTGATACTCATTGGCAGCCAGGTGAAATTAATTTGCAATCATGTGTTATTGATTTGCAATCTGTGGAAATTAATTTGCCATCAGGGAATTTAATTTGGAAACAGGTGAAACTGATTGCCTACCTGTTGAAATTGATGTGAAATCAGGTGAAATTAATTTTCCATCAGGTGAAAATAATTTGCAATCAGGAAATTGATTTAGAAACAGGTGAAATTAATTTGCAATCAGCTGCAATTGATTTGCAATCAGATAAAATTAATTTGGAAACAGGTGAAACTGATCTGCAGTCAGGTGAAACTGATTTACAATTAGGTGCAATTAATTAGGAACATATGAAATTGATTAGCAACCAGGTGAAAATGATTTGCAATCAGGGAAATTGATTTGCAATCAGGTGAAAATAAGGAAATATGTGAAATTGCTTTGCAATCAGTGAAACTCATTTGCAATCAGGTGAAATTAATTTGCAATCACGTGAGATTCATTTGCAAACAGGTGCAATTAATTCTGAAACATGTTAATTGATTTGCAATCAGGTGAAATTAATTTGCAATCATGTGTAATTGATTTGCAATCAGGTGAAATTAATTTGCAATCATGTGTAATTGATTTGCAATCAGGTGAAATTAATTAGCAATCATGTGTAATTGATTTACAATGAGCTGCAATTAATTTGCAATCAGGTGATATTAAATTGGAAACAGGTGTAATTGATTTCCAATCAGGTGAAAATGATTTACAGTCACGTGAAATTGATGTGCAATCAGGTGGAATTAATATTGAAACAGGTGAAATTGATTTACAATCAGCTGCAATTAATTTGCAATCATGTTTAATTAAATTGGAAACAGGTGTAATTGATTTCCTATCAGGTGAAAATGATTTGCAATCAGGTAAAATTGATTTGCAATCAGGTTAAATTAATAAGGAAACACCTGAAATTGACTTGCAATCAGTGATACTCATTGGCAGTCAGGTGAAATTAATTTGCAATCATGTGTAATTGATTTGCAATCTGTGGAAATTAATTTGCCATCAGGGAATTTAATTTGGAAACAGGTGAAACTGATTGCCTACCTGTTGAAATTGATGTGAAATCAGGTGAAATTAATTTTCCATCAGGTGAAAATAATTTGCAATCAGGTGAAATTGATTTAGAAACAGGTGAAATTAATTTGCAATCAGCTGCAATTAATTTGCAATCAGGTTTAATTAAATTGGAAACAGGTGTAATTGATTTCCTATCAGGTGAAAATGATTTGCAATCAGGTAAAATTGATTTGAAATCAGGTTAAATTAATAAGAAAACACGTGAAATTGACTTGCAATCAGTGATACTCATTTGCAATCAGGTGAAAATTAATTTGCAATCATGTGTAATTGATTTGCAATCTGCTGAATTAATTTGCAATCAGGGAATTTAATTGGAAACAGGTGAACTGATTGCCTACCTGTTGAAATTGATGTGAAATCAGGTGAAATTAATTGCAATCAGGTGAAAATAATTTGCAATCAGGTGAAATTGATTTAGAAAACAGGTGAAAATTGATTTGCAATCAGCTGCAATTGATTTGCAATAAGGGTTAAATTAATAAGGAAACACGTGAAATTGATTTGCAATCAGATAAAATTAATTTGGAAACAGGTGAAACTGATTTGCAGTCAGGTGAAACTGATTTACAATCAGGTGCAATTAATTAGGAAACATATGAAATCGATTTGCAACCAGGTGAAAATGATTTGCAATCTGGGGAAATTGATTTGCAATCAGGTGAAAATAATTAGGAAATATGTGAAATTGCTTTGCAATGAGTGAAACTCATTCGCAATCAGGTGAAATTAATTTGCAATCACGTGAGATTCATTTGCAAACAGGTGCAATTAATTCTGAAGCAGGTTAATTGATTTGCAATCAGGTGAAATTAATTTGCAATCATGTGTAATTGATTTGCAATCAGGTGTAATTAATTACCAATCATGTGTAATTGATTTACAATGAGCTGCAATTAATTTGCAATCATGTTTAATTAAATTGGAAACAGGTGTAATTGATTTCCTATCAGGTGAAAATGATTTGCAATCAGGTAAAATTGATTTGCAATCAGGTTAAATTAATAAGGAAACACCTGAAATTGACTTGCAATCAGTGATACTCATTGGCAGTCAGGTGAAATTAATTTGCAATCATGTGTAATTGATTTGCAATCTGTGGAAATTAATTTGCCATCAGGGAATTTAATTTGGAAACAGGTGAAACTGATTGCCTACCTGTTGAAATTGATGTGAAATCAGGTGAAAATAATTTGCAATCAGGTGAAATTGATTTAGAAACAGGTGAAATTAATTTGCAATCAGCTGCAATTGATTTGCAATCAGATAAAATTAATTTGGAAACAGGTGAAACTGATCTGCAGTCAGGTGAAACTGATTTACAATTAGGTGAATTAATTAGGAAACATATGAAATTGATTTGCAACCAGGTGAAAATGATTTGCACTCAGGGGAAATTGATTTGCAATCAGGTGAAAATAATTAGGAAATATGTGAAATTGCTTTGCAATCAGTGAAACTCATTTGCAATCAGGTGAAATTAATTTGCAATCACGTGAGATTCATTTGCAAACAGGTGCAATTAATTCTGAAACAGGTTAATTGATTTGCAATCAGTGAAATTAATTTGCAATCATGTGTAATTGATTTGCAATCAGGTGAAATTAATTTGCAATCAGGTGTAATTGATTTGCAATCAGGTGAAATTAATTAGCAATCATGTGTAATTGATTTACAATGAGCTGCAATTAATTTGCAATCAGGTGATATTAAATTGGAAACAGGTGTAATTGATTTCCAATCAGGTGAAAATGATTTACAGTCACGTGAAATTTATGTGCAATCAGGTGGAATTAATATTGAAACAGGTGAAATTGATTTACAATCAGCTGCAAGTAATTTGCAATCAGGTTTAATAAATTGGAACAGGTGTAATTGATTTCCTATCAGGTGAAAATGATTTGCAATCAGGTAAATTGATTTGCAATCAGGTTAAATTAATAAGGAAACACGTGAAATTGACTTGCATTCAGTGAAACTCATTTGCAAATCAGGTGAAATTAATTTGCAATCACGTGAGATTCATTTGCAAACAGGTGCAATTAATTCTGAAACAGGTTAATTGATTTGCAATCAGATGAAATTAATTTGCAATCATGTGTAATTGATTTGCAATCAGGTGAAATTAATTAGCAATCATGTGTAATTGATTTACAATGAGCTGCAATTAATTTGCAATCAGGTGATATTAAATTGGAAACAGGTGTAATTAATTTACAATCAGCTGCAATTAATTTGCAATCAGGTTAATTAAATTGGAAACAGGTGTAATTGATTTTCTATCAGGTGAAAATGATTTGCAATCAGGTAAAATTGATTTGAAATCAGGTTAAATTAATAAGGAAACACGTGAAATTGACTTGCAATCAATGATACTCATTTGCAATCATGTGAAATTAATTTGCAATCATGTGTAATTGATTTGCAATCTGCTGAAATTAATTTGCAATCAGGAAATTTAATTTGGAAACAGGTGAAACTGATTGCCTACCTGTTGAAATTGATGTGAAATCAGGTGAAATTAATTTGCAATCAGGTGAAAATAATTTGCAATCAGGTGAAATTGATTTAGAAACAGGTGAAATTGATTTGCAATCAGCTGCAATTGATTTGCAATCAGGTTAAATTAATAAGGAAACACGTGAAATTGATTTGCAATCAGATAAAATTAATTTGGAAACAGGTGAAACTGATCTGCAGTCAGGTGATACTGATTTACAATTAGGTGCAATTAATTAGGAAACATATGAAATTGATTTGCAACCAGGTGAAAATGATTTGCAATCAGGGGAAATTGATTTGCAATCAGGTGAAAATAATTAGGAAATATGTGAAATTGCTTTGCAATCAGTGAAACTCATTTGCAATCAGGTGAAATTAATTTGCAATCACGTGAGATTCATTTGCAAACAGGTGCAATTAATTCTGAAACAGGTTAATTGATTTGCAATCAGGTGAAATTAATTTGCAATCATGTGTAATTGATTTGCAATCAGGTGAAATTAATTTGCAATCATGTGCAATTGATTTGCAACCAGGTGAAATTAATTAGCAATCATGTGTAATTGATTTACAATGAGCTGCAATTAATTTGCAATCAGGTGATATTAAATTGGAAACAGGTGTAATTGATTTCCAATCAGGTGAAAATGATTTACAGTCACGTGAAATTGATGTGCAATCAGGTGGAATTAATATTGAAACAGGTGAAATTGATTTACAATCAGCTGCAATTAATTTGCAATCATGTTTAATTAAATTGGAAACAGGTGTAATTGATTTCCTATCAGGTGAAAATGATTTGCAATCAGGTAAAATTGATTTGCAATCAGGTTAAATTAATAAGGAAACACCTGAAATTGACTTGCAATCAGTGATACTCATTGGCAGTCAGGTGAAATTAATTTGCAACCATGTGTAATTGATTTGCAATCTGCTGAAATTAATTTGCAATCAGGGAATTTAATTTGGAAACAGGTGAAACTGATTGCCTACCTGTTGAAATTGAGGTGAAATGAGGTGAAATTAATTTGCAATCAGGTGAAAATAATTTGCAATCAGGTGAAATTGATTTAGAAACAGGTGAAATTGATTTGCAATCAGCTGCAATTGATTTGCAATAAGGTTAAATTAATAAGGAAACACGTGAAATTGATTTGCAATCAGATAAAATTAATTTGGAAACAGGTGAAATTGATCTGCAGTCAGGTGAAACTGATTTACAATTAGGTCCAATTAATTAGGAAACATATGAAATTGATTTGCAACCAGGTGAAAATGATTTGCAATCAGGGGAAATTGATTTGCAATCAGGTGAAAATAATTAGGAAATATGTGAAATTGCTTTGCAATCAGTGAAACTCATTTGCAATCAGGTGAAATTAATTAGCAATCATGTGTAATTGATTTACAATGAGCTGCAATTAAATTGCAATCAGGTGATATTAAATTGGAAACAGGTGTAATTGATTTCCAGTCAGGTGAAAATGATTTACAGTCAGGTGAAATTGATGTGCAATCAGGTGGAATTAATATTGAAACAGGTGAAATTGATTTACAATCAGCTGCAAGTAATTTGCAATCAGGTTTAATTAAATTGGAAACAGGTGTAATTGATTTCCTATCAGGTGAAAATGATTTGCAATCAGGTAAAATTGATTTGCAATCAGGTTAAATTAATAAGGAAACACCTGAAATTGACTTGCAATCAGTGATACTCATTGGCAGTCAGGTGAAATTAATTTGCAATCATGTGTAATTGATTTGCAATCTGTGGAAATTAATTTGCCATCAGGGAATTTAATTTGGAAACAGGTGAAACTGATGCCTACCTGTTGAAATTGATGTGAAATCAGGTGAAATTAATTTTCCATCAGGTGAAAATAATTTGCAATCAGGTGAAATTGATTTAGAAACAGGTGAAATTAATTTGCAATCAGCTGCAATTGATTTGCAATCAGATAAAATTAATTTGGAAACAGGTGAAACTGATCTGCAGTCAGGTGAAACTGATTTACAATTAGGTGCAATTAATTAGGAAACATATGAAATTGATTTGCAACCAGGTGAAAATGATTTGCAATCAGGGGAAATTGATTTGCAATCAGGATGAAAATATTAGGAAATATGTGAAATTGCTTTGCAATCAGTGAAACTCATTTGCAATCAGGTGAAATTAATTAGCAATCATGTGTAATTGATTTACAATGAGCTGCAATTAAATTGCAATCAGGTGATATTAAATTGGAAACAGGTGTAATTGATTTCCAGTCAGGTGAAAATGATTTACAGTCAGGTGAAATTGATGTGCAATCAGGTGGAATTAATATTGAAACAGGTGAAATTGATTTACAATCAGCTGCAATTAATTTGCAATCAGGTTTAATTAAATTGGAAACAGGTGTAATTGATTTCCTATCAGGTGAAAATGATTTGCAATCAGGTAAAATTGATTTGCAATCAGGTTTAAATTAATAAGGAAACACCTGAAATTGACTTGCAATCAGTGATACTCATTGGCAGTCAGGTGAAATTAATTTGCAATCATGTGTAATTGATTTGCAATCTGTGGAAATTAATTTGCCATCAGGGAATTTAATTTGGAAACAGGTGAAACTGATTGCCTACCTGTTGAAATTGATGTGAAATCAGGTGAAATTAATTTTCCATCAGGTGAAAATAATTTGCAATCAGGTGAAATTGATTTAGAAACAGGTGAAATTAATTTGCAATCAGCTGCAATTGATTTGCAATCAGATAAAATTAATTTGGAAACAGGTGAAACTGATCTGCAGTCAGGTGAAACTGATTTACAATTAGGTGCAATTAATTAGGAAACATATGAAATTGATTTGCAACCAGGTGAAATGATTTGCAATCAGGGGAAATTGATTTGCAATCAGGTGAAAATAATTAGGAAATATGTGAAATTGCTTTGCAATCAGTGAAACTCATTTGCAATCAGGTGAAATTAATTTGCAATCACGTGAGATTCATTTGCAAACAGGTGCAATTAATTCTGAAACAGGTTAATTGATTTGCAATCAGGTGAAATTAATTTGCAATCATGTGTAATTATTTTGCAATCAGGTGAAATTAATTGGCAATCATGTGTAATTGATTTGCAATCAGGTGAAATTAATTAGCAATCATGTGTAATTGATTTACAATGAGCTACAATTAATTTGCAATCAGGTGATATTAAATTGGAAACAGGTGTAATTGATTTCCAATCAGGTGAAAATGATTACAGTCACGTGAAATTGATGTGCAATCAGGTGGAATTAATATTGAAACAGGTGAAATTGATTTACAATCAGCTGCAAGTAATTTGCAATCAGGTTTAATTAAATTGGAAACAGGTGTAATTGATTTCCTATCAGGTGAAAATGATTTGCAATCAGGTAAAATTGATTTGCAATCAGTTAAATTAATAAGGAAACACGTGAAATTGACTTGCATTCAGTGAAACTCATTTGCAATCAGGTGAAATTAATTTGCAATCACGTCAGATTCATTTGCAAACAGGTGCAATTAATTCTGAAACAGGTTAATTGATTTGCAATCAGGTGAAATTAATTAGCAATCATGTGTAATTGACTTACAATGAGCTGCAATTAATTTGCAATCAGGTGATATTAAATTGGAAACAGGTGTAATTGATTTCCAATCAGGTGAAAATGATTTAAAGTCACGTGAAATTGATGTGCAATCAGGTGGAATTAATATTGAAACAATAAGGAAACACCTGAAATTGACTTGCAATCAGTGATACTCATTGGCAGTCAGGTGAAATTAATTTGCAATCATGTGTAATTGATTTGCAATCTGTGGAAATTAATTTGCCATCAGGGAATTTAATTTGGAAACAGGTGAAACTGATTGCCTACCTGTTGAAATTGATGTGAAATCAGGTGAAATTAATTTTCCATCAGGTGAAAATAATTTGCAATCAGGTGAAATTGATTAGAAACAGGTGAAATTAATTTGCAATCAGCTGCAATTAATTTGCAATCAGGTTAATTAAATTGGAAACAGGTGTAATTGATTTCCTATCAGGTGAAAATGATTTGCAATCAGGTAAAATTGATTTGAAATCAGGTTAAATTAATAAGGAAACACGTGAAATTGACTTGCAATCAGTGATACTCATTTGCAATCAGGTGAAATTAATTTGCAATCATGTGTAATTGATTTGCAATCTGCTGAAATTAATTTGCAATCAGGGAATTTAATTTGGAAACAGGTGAAACTGATTGCCTACCTGTTGAAATTGATGTGAAATCAGGTGAAATTAATTTGCAATCAGGTGAAAATAATTTGCAATCAGGTGAAATTGATTTAGAAACAGGTGAAATTGATTTGCAATCAGCTGCAATTGATTTGCAATCAGGTTAAATTAATAAAGAAACACGTGAAATTGAATTGCAATCAGATAAAATTAATTTGGAAACAGGTGAAACTGATCTGCAGTCTGGTGAAACTGATTTACAATTAGGTGCAATTAATTAGGAAACATATGAAATTGATTTGCAACCAGGTGAAAATGATTTGCAATCAGGGGAAATTGATTTGCAATCAGGTGAAGATAATTAGGAAATATGTGAAATCGCTTTGCAATCAGTGAAACTCATTTGCAATCAGGTGAAATTAATTTGCAATCACGTGAGATTCATTTGCAAACAGGTGCAATTAATTCTGAAACAGGTTAATTGATTTGCAATCAGGTGAAATTAATTTGCAATCATGTGTAATTGATTTGCAATCAGGTGAAATTAATTAGCAATCATGTGTAATTGATTTACAATGAGCTGCAATTAATTTGCAATCAGGTGATATTAAATTGGAAACAGGTGTAATTGATTTCCAGTCAGGTGAAAATGATTTACAGTCACGTGAAATTGATGTGCAATCAGGTGGAATTAATATTGAAACAGGTGAAATTGATTTACAATCAGCTGCAAGTAATTTGCAATCAGGTTTAATTAAATTGGAAACAGGTGTAATTGATTTCCTATCAGGTGAAAATGATTTGCAATCATTTGCAATCAGGTTAAATTAATAAGGAAACACCTGAAATTGACTTGCAATCAGTGATACTCATTGGCAGTCAGGTGAAATTAATTTGCAATCATGTGTAATTGATTTGCAATCTGTGGAAATTAATTTGCCATCAGGGAATTTAATTTGGAAACAGGTGAAACTGATTGCCTACCTGTTGAAATTGATGTGAAATCAGGTGAAATTAATTTTCCATCAGGTGAAAATAATTTGCAATCAGGTGAAATTGATTAAGAAACAGGTGAAATTAATTTGCAATCAGCTGCAATTGATTTGCAATCAGATAAAATTAATTTGGAAACAGGTGAAACTGATCTGCAGTCAGGTGAAACTGATTTACAATTAGGTGCAATTAATTAGGAAACATATGAAATTGATTTGCAACCAGGTGAAAATAATTCGGAAATATGTGAAATTGCTTTGCAATCAGTGAAACTCATTTGCAATCAGGTGAAATTAATTTGCAATCACGTGAGATTCATTTGCAAACAGGTGCAATTAATTCTGAAACAGGTTAATTGATTTGCAATCAGGTGAAATTAATTTGCAATCATGTGTAATTGATTTGCAATCAGGTGAAATTAATTAGCAATCATGTGTAATTGATTTGCAATCAGGTGAAATTAATTAGCAATCATGTGTAATTGATTTACAATGAGCTGCAATTAATTTGCAATCAGGTGATATTAAATTGGAAACAGGTGTAATTGATTTCCAATCAGGTGAAAATGATTTACAGTCACGTGAAATTGATGTGCAATCAGGTGGAATTAATATTGAAACAGGTGAAATTGATTTACAATCAGCTGCAAGTAATTTGCAATCAGGTTTAATTAAATTGGAAACAGGTGTAATTGATTTCCTATCAGGTGAAAATGATTTGCAATCAGGTAAAATTGATTTGCAATCAGGTTAAATTAATAAGGAAACACGTGAAATTGACTTGCATTCAGTGAAACTCATTTGCAATCAGGTGAAATTAATTTGCAATCACGTGAGATTCATTTGCAAACAGGTGCAATTAATTCTGAAACAGGTTAATTGATTTGCAATCAGGTGAAATTAATTAGCAATCATGTGTAATTGATTTACAATGAGCTGCAATTAATTTGCAATCAGGTGATATTAAATTGGAAACAGGTGTAATTGATTTCCAATCAGGTGAAAATGATTTAAAGTCACGTGAAATTGATGTGCAATCAGGTGGAATTAATATTGAAACAGGTGAAATTGACTTGCAATCAGTGATACTCATTGGCAGTCAGGTGAAATTAATTTGCAATCATGTGTAATTGATTTGCAATCTGTGGAAATTAATTTGCCATCAGGGAATTTAATTTGGAAACAGGTGAAACTGATTGCCTACCTGTTGAAATTGATGTGAAATCAGGTGAAATTAATTTTCCATCAGGTGAAAATAATTAGCAATCAGGTGAAATTGATTAGAAACAGGTGAAATTAATTTGCAATCAGCTGCAATTAATTTGCAATCAGGTTAATTAAATTGGAAACAGGTGTAATTGATTTCCTATCAGGTGAAAATGATTTGCAATCAGGTAAAATTGATTTGCAATCAGGTGAAATTAATTTGCAATCATGTGTAATTGATTTGCAATCAGGTGAAATTAATTTGCAATCATGTGTAATTGATTTGCAATCAGGTGAAATTAATTAGCAATCATGTGTAATTGATTTACAATGAGCTGCAATTAATTTGCAATCAGGTGATATTAAATTGGAAACAGGTGTAATTGATTTCCAGTCAGGTGAAAATGATTTACAGTCACGTGAAATTGATGTGCAATCAGGTGGAATTAATATTGAAACAGGTGAAATTGATTTACAATCAGCTGCAAGTAATTTGCAATCAGGTTTAATTAAATTGGAAACAGGTGTAATTGATTTCCTATCAGGTGAAAATGATTTGCAATCAGGTAAAATTGATTTGCAATCAGGTTAAATTAATAAGGAAACACCTGAAATTGACTTGCAATCAGTGATACTCATTGGCAGTCAGGTGAAATTAATTTGCAATCATGTGTAATTGATTTGCAATCTGTGGAAATTAATTTGCCATCAGGGAATTTAATTTGGAAACAGGTGAAACTGATTGCCTACCTGTTGAAATTGATGTGAAATCAGGTGAAATTAATTTTCCATCAGGTGAAAATAATTTGCAATCAGGTGAAATTGATTAAGAAACAGGTGAAATTAATTTGCAATCAGCTGCAATTGATTTGCAATCAGATAAAATTAATTTGGAAACAGGTGAAACTGATCTGCAGTCAGGTGAAACTGATTTACAATTAGGTGCAATTAATTAGGAAACATATGAAATTGATTTGCAACCAGGTGAAAATAATTCGGAAATATGTGAAATTGCTTTGCAATCAGTGAAACTCATTTGCAATCAGGTGAAATTAATTTGCAATCACGTGAGATTCATTTGCAAACAGGTGCAATTAATTCTGAAACAGGTTAATTGATTTGCAATCAGGTGAAATTAATTTGCAATCATGTGTAATTATTTTGCAATCAGGTGAAATTAATTGGCAATCATGTGTAATTGATTTGCAATCAGGTGAAATTAATTAGCAATCATGTGTAATTGATTTACAATGAGCTACAATTAATTTGCAATCAGGTGATATTAAATTGGAAACAGGTGTAATTGATTTCCAATCAGGTGAAAATGATTTACAGTCACGTGAAATTGATGTGCAATCAGGTGGAATTAATATTGAAACAGGTGAAATTGATTTACAATCAGCTGCAAGTAATTTGCAATCAGGTTTAATTAAATTGGAAACAGGTGTAATTGATTTCCTATCAGGTGAAAATGATTTGCAATCAGGTAAAATTGATTTGCAATCAGGTTAAATTAATAAGGAAACACGTGAAATTGACTTGCATTCAGTGAAACTCATTTGCAATCAGGTGAAATTAATTTGCAATCACGTGAGATTCATTTGCAAACAGGTGCAATTAATTCTGAAACAGGTTAATTGATTTGCAATCAGGTGAAATTAATTAGCAATCATGTGTAATTGATTTACAATGAGCTGCAATTAATTTGCAATCAGGTGATATTAAATTGGAAACAGGTGTAATTGATTTCCAATCAGGTGAAAATGATTTAAAGTCACGTGAAATTGATGTGCAATCAGGTGGAATTAATATTGAAACAATAAGGAAACACCTGAAATTGACTTGCAATCAGTGATACTCATTGGCAGTCAGGTGAAATTAATTTGCAATCATGTGTAATTGATTTGCAATCTGTGGAAATTAATTTGCCATCAGGGAATTTAATTTGGAAACAGGTGAAACTGATTGCCTACCTGTTGAAATTGATGTGAAATCAGGTGAAATTAATTTTCCATCAGGTGAAAATAATTTGCAATCAGGTGAAATTGATTAGAAACAGGTGAAATTAATTTGCAATCAGCTGCAATTAATTTGCAATCAGGTTAATTAAATTGGAAACAGGTGTAATTGATTTCCTATCAGGTGAAAATGATTTGCAATCAGGTAAAATTGATTTGAAATCAGGTTAAATTAATAAGGAAACACGTGAAATTGACTTGCAATCAGTGATACTCATTTGCAATCAGGTGAAATTAATTTGCAATCATGTGTAATTGATTTGCAATCTGCTGAAATTAATTTGCAATCAGGGAATTTAATTTGGAAACAGGTGAAACTGATTGCCTACCTGTTGAAATTGATGTGAAATCAGGTGAAATTAATTTGCAATCAGGTGAAAATAATTTGCAATCAGGTGAAATTGATTTAGAAACAGGTGAAATTGATTTGCAATCAGCTGCAATTGATTTGCAATCAGGTTAAATTAATAAAGAAACACGTGAAATTGAATTGCAATCAGATAAAATTAATTTGGAAACAGGTGAAACTGATCTGCAGTCTGGTGAAACTGATTTACAATTAGGTGCAATTAATTAGGATACATATGAAATTGATTTGCAACCAGGTGAAAATGATTTGCAATCAGGGGAAATTGATTTGCAATCAGGTGAAGATAATTAGGAAATATGTGAAATCGCTTTGCAATCAGTGAAACTCATTTGCAATCAGGTGAAATTAATTTGCAATCACGTGAGATTCATTTGCAAACAGGTGCAATTAATTCTGAAACAGGTTAATTGATTTGCAATCAGGTGAAATTAATTTGCAATCATGTGTAATTGATTTGCAATCAGGTGAAATTAATTAGCAATCATGTGTAATTGATTTACAATGAGCTGCAATTAATTTGCAATCAGGTGATATTAAATTGGAAACAGGTGTAATTGATTTCCAGTCAGGTGAAAATGATTTACAGTCAGGTGAAATTGATGTGCAATCAGGTGGAATTAATATTGAAACAGGTGAAATTGATTTACAATCAGCTGCAAGTAATTTGCAATCAGGTTTAATTAAATTGGAAACAGGTGTAATTGATTTCCTATCAGGTGAAAATGATTTGCAATCAGGTAAAATTGATTTGCAATCAGGTTAAATTAATAAGGAAACACCTGAAATTGACTTGCAATCAGTGATACTCATTGGCAGTCAGGTGAAATTAATTTGCAATCATGTGTAATTGATTTGCAATCTGTGGAAATTAATTTGCCATCAGGGAATTTAATTTGGAAACAGGTGAAACTGATTGCCTACCTGTTGAAATTGATGTGAAATCAGGTGAAATTAATTTTCCATCAGGTGAAAATAATTTGCAATCAGGTGAAATTGATTAAGAAACAGGTGAAATTAATTTGCAATCAGCTGCAATTGATTTGCAATCAGATAAAATTAATTTGGAAACAGGTGAAACTGATCTGCAGTCAGGTGAAACTGATTTACAATTAGGTGCAATTAATTAGGAAACATATGAAATTGATTTGCAACCAGGTGAAAATAATTCGGAAATATGTGAAATTGCTTTGCAATCAGTGAAACTCATTTGCAATCAGGTGAAATTAATTTGCAACCACGTGAGATTCATTTGCAAACAGGTGCAATTAATTCTGAAACAGGTTAATTGATTTGCAATCAGGTGAAATTAATTTGTAATCATGTGTAATTGATTTGCAATCAGGTGAAATTAATTTGCAATCATGTGTAATTGATTTGCAATCAGGTGAAATTAATTAGCAATCATGTGTAATTGATTTACAATGAGCTGCAATTAATTTGCAATCAGGTGATATTAAATTGGAAACAGGTGTAATTGATTTCCAATCAGGTGAAAATGATTTACAGTCACGTGAAATTGATGTGCAATCAGGTGGAATTAATATTGAAACAGGTGAAATTGATTTACAATCAGCTGCAAGTAATTTGCAATCAGGTTTAATTAAATTGGAAACAGGTGTAATTGATTTCCTATCAGGTGAAAATGATTGGCAATCAGGTAAAATTGATTTGCAATCAGGTTAAATTAATAAGGAAACACGTGAAATTGACTTGCATTCAGTGAAACTCATTTGCAATCAGGTGAAATTAATTTGCAATCACGTGAAATTCATTTGCAAACAGGTGCAATTAATTCTGAAACAGGTTAATTGATTTGCAATCAGGTGAAATTAATTAGCAATCATGTGTAATTGATTTACAATGAGCTGCAATTAAATTGCAATCAGGTGATATTAAATTGGAAACAGGTGTAATTGATTTCCAGTCAGGTGAAAATGATTTACAGTCAGGTGAAATTGATGTGCAATCAGGTGGAATTAATATTGAAACAGGTGAAATTGATTTACAATCAGCTGCAATTAATTTGCAATCATGTTTAATTAAATTGGAAACAGGTGTAATTGATTTCCTATCAGGTGAAAATGATTTGCAATCAGGTAAAATTGATTTGCAATCAGGTTAAATTAATAAGGAAACACCTGAAATTGACTTGCAATCAGTGATACTCATTGGCAGTCAGGTGAAATTAATTTGCAATCATGTGTAATTGATTTGCAATCTGTGGAAATTAATTTGCCATCAGGGAATTTAATTTGGAAACAGGTGAAACTGATTGCCTACCTGTTGAAATTGATGTGATATCTGGTGAAATTAATTTGCAACCAGGTGAAAATAATTTGCAATCAGGTGAAATTGATTTAGAAACAGGTGAAATTGATTTGCAATCAGCTGCAATTGATTTGCAATCAGGTTAAATTAATAAGGAAACACGTGAAATTGATTTGCAATCAGATAAAATTAATTAGGAAATATGTGAAATTGATTTGCAACCAGGTGAAAATGATGTGCAATCAGGTGAAATTGATTTGTAATCAGGTAAAAATGATTTGCAATCAGGGGAAATTGATTTGCAATCAGGTGAAAATAATTAGGAAATATGTGAAATTGCTTTGCAAACAGTGAAACTCATTTGCAATGAGGTGAAATTATTTTGCAATCACGTGAAATTCATTTGCAAACAGGTGCAATTAATTCTGTATCTGGTTAATTGATTTGCAATCAGGTGAAAATAATTTGCAATCAGGTGAAATTGGTTTGCAATCTGGTGAAATTAATTTGCAATCTGGTGACATTGAATTGCAATCATGTGAAATTAATTTTAAAACAGGTGAAATTGATTTACAATCAGCTGCAATTAATTTGAAAGCAGGTGTAATTAAATTGGAAACAGGTGTAATTGATTTCCTATCAGGTGACAATGATTTGGAATCAGGGAAAGTTGATTTACATTCAGGTGAATTTAGTTAGGAAACAGGTGAAGTTGATTTACATGCAGGTGAAATTAATTTGCAATAATGTGTAATTGATTTGCAAACAGGTGAAATTAATTTGCAATTAGTTTAAATTAATAAGGAAATACGTGAAATTGACTTGCAATCAGTGATACTCATTGGCAGTCAGGTGAAATTAATTTGCAATCAGGAGAAATTAATTTTGAAACAGGTGAAATAGATTTACAATAAGCTGCAATTAATTTGCATCAGGTGAAGTTAATTAGGAAACATGTGAAAATGATTTGCAATTAGGTGATATTGGCAATAAGGTGAAATTAACTTGCCATCTTGGGAATTCAATTTGGACACAGGTGTAATTGATTTGCAATCAGCTGCAATTGATTTGCCATCAGGGTAAATTATTTTGGAAACAGGTGAAATTGATTGCCTATCAGTAGAAATTGATGTGAAATCAGGTGAAATTAATTGGCAATCAGGTGAAATTTAATTGGAAACAGGTGAAAGTGATTTGCAATCAGGTGAGATTGATTTACAATTTGGTGCTATTTATTAGGAAACATATGTAATTAATTTGCAACCAGGTGAAAATGATTTGCAATCAGTGAAGCTCATTTGTCATCAGGTGAAATTAATTTGCAATGTGTGAAATTAATTTGCAATCAGGTGAAATTAAATTGGGAACAGGTGAAATTGATCTGCAATCAGCTGCAATTGATTTGCAATCAGGTGAAATTAATTAGGAAACATGTGAAATTGATTTTAAATCATTGAAACTAATTTACAATCAGGTGAGATTAATTTGCAATCATGAGTAATTGATTTTCAAACATTTTAAATTAATTTGCAATCAGGTGTAATAAAATTGGAAACAGGTGAAATTGATTTGCAATCAGGAGAAATTGGTTTGCAATCAGGTGAAAATAATTTGCAATCAGGTGAAATTGGTTTGCAATCTGGTGAAATTAATTTGCAATCTGGTGACATTGAATTGCAATCACGTGAGATTAATTTTAAAACAGGTGAAATTGATTTACAATCAGCTGCAATTAATTTGCAAGCAGGTGTAATTAAATTGGAAAGAGGTGTAATTGATTTCCTATCAGGTGACAATGATTTGCAATCAGGGAAAGTTGATTTACATTCAGGTGAATTTAGTTAGGAAACAGGTGAAATTGATTTACAATCAGGTGAAATTAATTTGCAATTATGTTAAATTAATAAGGAAACACGTGAAATTGACTTGCAATCCGTGATACTCATTGGCAGTCAGGTGAAATTAATTTGCAATCATGTGTAATTGATTTGCAATCAGCTGCAATTGATTTCCAATCAGGTTAAATTAATAAGGAAACACGTGAAAATGATTCGCAATCAGATAAAATTAATTTGGAAACAGGTGAAACTGATTTGCAATCAGGTGAAAATGATTTACAATTAGGTGCAATTAATTAGGAAACATATGAAATTGATTTGCAACCAGGTGAAAATGATTTGCAATCAGGGGAAATTGATTTGCAATCAGGTGAAAATAATTAGGAAATATGTGAAATTGCTTTGCAATCAGTGAAACTCATTTGCAATCAGGTGAAATTAATTTGCAATCACGTGAGATTCATTTGCAAACAGGTGCAATTAATTCTGAAACAGGTTAATTGATTTGCAATCAGGTGAAATTAATTTGCAATCATGTGTAATTGATTTGCAATCAGGTGAAATTAATTAGCAATCATGTGTAATTGATTTACAATGAGCTGCAATTAATTTGCAATCAGGTTTAATTAAATTGGAAACACGTGTAATTGATTTCCTATCAGGTGAAAATGATTTGCAATCAGGTAAAATTGATTTGCAATCAGGTTAAATTAATAAGGAAACATGTGAAATTGACTTGCAATCCGTGATACTCATTGGCAGTCAGGTGAAATTAATTTGCAATCATGTGTAATTGATTCGCAATCTGGGGAAATTAATTTGCCATCAGGGAATTTAATTTGGAAACAGGTGAAACTGATTGCCTACCTGTTGAAATTGATGTGAAATCCGGTGAAATTAATTTGCAATCAGGTGAAAATAATTTGCAATCAGGTGAAATTGATTTAGAAACAGGTGAAATTGATTTGCAATCAGCTGCAATTGATTTGCAATCAGGTTATATTAATAAGGAAACACGTGAAATTGATTTGCAATCAGATAAAATTAATTAGGAAACATGTGAAATTGATTTGCAACCAGGTGAAAATGATGTGCAATCAGGTGAAATTGATTTGTAATCAGGTGAAAATGATTTGCAATCAGGGGAAATTGATTTGCAATCAGGTGAAAATAATTAGGAAATATGTGAAATTGCTTTGCAAACAGTGAAACTCATTTGCAATCAGGTGAAATTAATTTGCAATCACGTGAAATTCATTTGCAAACAGGTGCAATTAATTCTGAAACTGGTTGATTTGCAATCAGGTGAAAATAATTTGCAATCAGGTGAAATTGGTTTGCAATCAGGTGGAAATAATTTGCAATCAGGTGATATTGGTTTGCAATCTGGTGAAATTAATTTGCAATCTGGTGACATTGAATTGCAATCACGTGAAATTAATTTTAAAACAGGTGAAATTGATTTACAATCAGCTGCAATTAATTTGCAAGCAGGTGTAATTAAATTGGAAACAGGTGTAATTGATTTCCTATCAGGTGACAATGATTTGCAATCAGGGAAAGTTGATTTACATTCAGGTGAATTTAGTTAGGAAACAGGTGAAGTTGATTTAGATGCAGGTGAAATTAATTTGCAATAATTTGTAACTGATTTGCAAACAGGTGAAATTAATTTGCAATTATGTTAAATTAATAAGGAAACACGTGAAATTGACTTTCAATCAGTGATACTCATTGGCAGTCAGGTGAAATTAATTTGCAATAAGGAGAAATTAATTTTGAAACAGGTGAAATAGATTTACAATAAGCTGCAATTAATTTGCATCAGGTGAAGTTAATTAGGAAACATGTGAAAATGATTTGCAATTAGGTGATATTGGCAATAAGGTGAAATTAACTTGCCATCTTGGGAATTCAATTTGGAAACAGGTGAAATTGATTTGCAATCAGCTGCAATTGATTTGCCATCAGGGTAAATTAATTTGGAAACAGGTGAAATTGATTTGCAATCATGTGAAATTAATTTGCCATCAGGGGAAATTAATTTGGAAACAGGTGAAATTGATTGCCTATAAGTAGAAATTGATGTGAAATCAGGTGAAATTAATTGGCAATCAGGTGAAATTTAATTGGAAACAGGTGAAAGTGATTTGCAATCAGGTGAGATTGATTTGCCAGCAGGTGAAATTAAATTGGAAACAGTTGACAGTGATTTGCAATCAGGTGAGATTGATTTACAATTTGGTGCTATTTATTAGGAAACATATGTAATTAATTTGCAACCAGGTGAAAATGATTTGCAATCAGTGAAGCTCATTTGTCATCAGGTGAAATTAATTTGCAATGTGTGAAATTAATTTGCAATCAGGTGAAATTAAATTGGGAACAGGTGAAATTGATCTGCAATCAGCTGCAATTGATTTGCAATCAGGTGAAATTAATTAGGAAACATGTGAAATAGATTTTCAATCATTGAAACTAATTTACAATCAGGTGAGATTAATTTGCAATCATGAGTAATTGATTTTAAAACATTTTAAATTAATTTGCAATCAGGTGTAATAAAATTGGAAACAGGTGAAATTGATTTGCAATCAGGTGTAATTAATTTGCAATCAGGTGAATTTAATTTGGAAACAGGTGAAATTGATTTACAATCAGCTGCAATTAGTTTGCAATCAGGTGATATTAAATTGGAAACACGTGTAATTTATTTCCTATCAGGTGACAATGATTTGCAATCAGGTAAAATTGATTTGCAATCAGGTTAAATTAATAAGGAAACACGTGAAATTGACTTGCAATCCGTGATACTCATTGCAGTCAGGTGAAATTAATTTGCAATCATGTGTAATTGATTTGCAATCAGCTGCAATTGATTTGCAATCAGGTTAAATTAATAACGAAACACGTGAAAATGATTCGCAATCAGATAAAATTAATTTGGAAACAGGTGAAACTGATTTGCAATCAGGTGAAAATGATTTACAATTAGGTGCAATTAATTAGGAAACATATGAAATTGATTTGCAACCAGGTGAAAATGATTTGCAATCAGGGGAAATTGATTTGCAATCAGGTGAAAATAATTAGGAAATATGTGAAATTGCTTTGCAATCAGTGAAACTCATTTGCAATCAGGTGAAATTAATTTGCAATCACGTGAGATTCATTTGCAAACAGGTGCAATTAATTCTGAAACAGGTTAATTGATTTGCAATCAGGTGAAATTAATTTGCAATCATGTGTAATTGATTTGCAATCAGGTGAAATTAATTAGCAATCATGTGTAATTGATTTACAATGAGCTGCAATTAATTTGCAATCAGGTTTAATTAAATTGGAAACACGTGTAATTGATTTCCTATCAGGTGAAAATGATTTGCAATCAGGTAAAATTGATTTGCAATCAGGTTAAATTAATAAGGAAACATGTGAAATTGACTTGCAATCCGTGATACTCATTGGCAGTCAGGTGAAATTAATTTGCAATCATGTGTAATTGATTTGCAATCTGGGGAAATTAATTTGCCATCAGGGAATTTAATTTGGAAACAGGTGAAACTGATTGCCTACCTGTTGAAATTGATGTGAAATCAGGTGAAATTAATTTGCAATCAGGTGAAAATAATTTGCAATCAGGTGAAATTGATTTAGAAACAGGTGAAATTGATTTGCAATCAGCTGCAATTGATTTGCAATCAGGTTATATTAATAAGGAAACACGTGAAATTGATTTGCAATCAGATAAAATTAATTAGGAAACATGTGAAATTGATTTGCAACCAGGTGAAAATGATGTGCAATCAGGTGAAATTGATTTGTAATCAGGTGAAAATGATTTGCAATCAGGGGAAATTGATTTGCAATCAGGTGAAAATAATTAGGAAATATGTGAAATTGCTTTGCAAACAGTGAAACTCATTTGCAATCAGGTGAAATTAATTTGCAATCACGTGAAATTCATTTGCAAACAGGTGCAATTAATTCTGAAACTGGTTGATTTGCAATCAGGTGAAAATAATTTGCAATCAGGTGAAATTGGTTTGCAATCAGGTGGAAATAATTTGCAATCAGGTGATATTGGTTTGCAATCTGGTGAAATTAATTTGCAATCTGGTGACATTGAATTGCAATCACGTGAAATTAATTTTAAAACAGGTGAAATTGATTTACAATCAGCTGCAATTAATTTGCAAGCAGGTGTAATTAAATTGGAAACAGGTGTAATTGATTTCCTATCAGGTGACAATGATTTGCAATCAGGGAAAGTTGATTTACATTCAGGTGAATTTAGTTAGGAAACAGGTGAAGTTGATTTAGATGCAGGTGAAATTAATTTGCAATAATGTGTAACTGATTTGCAAACAGGTGAAATTAATTTGCAATAATGTTAAATTAATAAGGAAACACGTGAAATTGACTTTCAATCAGTGATACTCATTGGCAGTCAGGTGAAATTAATTTGCAATAAGGAGAAATTAATTTTGAAACAGGTGAAATAGATTTACAATAAGCTGCAATTAATTTGCATCAGGTGAAGTTAATTAGGAAACATGTGAAAATGATTTGCAATTAGGTGATATTGGCAATAAGGTGAAATTAACTTGCCATCTTGGGAATTCAATTTGGAAACAGGTGAAATTGATTTGCAATCAGCTGCAATTGATTTGCCATCAGGGTAAATTAATTTGGAAACAGGTGAAATTGATTTGCAATCATGTGAAATTAATTTGCCATCAGGGGAAATTAATTTGGAAACAGGTGAAATTGATTGCCTATCAGTAGAAATTGATGTGAAATCAGGTGAAATTAATTGGCAATCAGGTGAAATTTAATTGGAAACAGGTGAAAGTGATTTGCAATCAGGTGAGATTGATTTGCCAGCAGGTGAAATTAAATTGGAAACAGGTGACAGTGATTTGCAATCAGGTGAGATTGATTTACAATTTGGTGCTATTTATTAGGAAACATATGTAATTAATTTGCAACCAGGTGAAAATGATTTGCAATCAGTGAAGCTCATTTGTCATCAGGTGAAATTAATTTGCAATGTGTGAAATTAATTTGCAATCAGGTGAAATTAAATTGGGAACAGGTGAAATTGATCTGCAATCAGCTGCAATTGATTTGCAATCAGGTGAAATTAATTAGGAAACATGTGAAATAGATTTTCAATCATTGAAACTAATTTACAATCAGGTGAGATTAATTTGCAATCATGAGTAATTGATTTTAAAACATTTTAAATTAATTTGCAATCAGGTGTAATAAAATTGGAAACAGGTGAAATTGATTTGCAATCAGGTGTAATTAATTTGCAATCAGGTGAATTTAATTTGGAAACAGGTGAAATTGATTTACAATCAGCTGCAATTAGTTTGCAATCAGGTGATATTAAATTGGAAACACGTGTAATTTATTTCCTATCAGGTGACAATGATTTGCAATCAGGTAAAATTGATTTGCAATCAGGTTAAATTAATAAGGAAACACGTGAAATTGACTTGCAATCCGTGATACTCATTGCAGTCAGGTGAAATTAATTTGCAATCATGTGTAATTGATTTGCAATCAGCTGCAATTGATTTGCAATCAGGTTAAATTAATAACGAAACACGTGAAAATGATTCGCAATCAGATAAAATTAATTTGGAAACAGGTGAAACTGATTTGCAATCAGGTGAAACTGATTTACAATTAGGTGCAATTAATTAGGAAACATATGAAATTGATTTGCAACCAGGTGAAAATGATTTGCAATCAGGGGAAATTGATTTTCAATCAGGTGAAAATAATTAGGAAATATGTGAAATTGCTTTGCAATCAGTGAAACTCATTTGCAATCAGGTGAAATTAATTTGCAATCACGTGAGATTCATTTGCAAACAGATGCAATTAATTCTGAAACAGGTTAATTGATTTGCAATCAGGTGAAATTAATTTGCAATCATGTGTAATTGATTTGCAATCAGGTGATATTAATTAGCAATCATGTGTAATTGATTTACAATGAGCTGCAATTAATTTGCAATCAGTTTTAATTAAATTGGAAACAGGTGTAATTGATTTCCTATCAGGTGAAAATGATTTGCAATCAGGTAAAATTGATTTGCATTCAAGTGAATTTAATTAGGAAACAGGTGAAATTGATTTGCAATCAAGTGAAATTAATCAGGAAACATGTGAAAATGATTTGCAATCAGGTGAAATTGATTTGCAATCAGCTGCAATTGATTTGCAATCAGGTTAAATTAATAAGGAAACACGTGAAATTGATTTGCAATCAGATAAAATTAATTTGCAAAGAGGTGAAACGGATTTGCAATCAGGTGAAACTGATTTACAATTAGGTGCAATTAATTAGGAAACATATGAAATTGATTTGCAACCAGGTGAAAATGATTTGCAATCAGGGGAAATTGATTTGCAATCAGGAGAAATTAATTTTGAAACAGGTGAAATAGATTTACAATAAGCTGCAATTAATTTGCATCAGGTGAAGTTAATTAGGAAACATGTGAAAATGATTTGCAATTAGGTGATATTGGCAATAAGGTGAAATTAACTTGCCATCTTGGGAATTCAATTTGGAAACAGGTGAAATTGATTTGCAATCAGCTGCAATTGATTTGCCATCAGGGTAAATTAATTTGGAAACAGGTGAAATTGATTTGCAATCATGTGAAATTAATTTGCCATCAGGGGAAATTAATTTGGAAACAGGTGAAATTGATTGCCTATCAGTAGAAATTGATGTGAAATCAGGTGAAATTAATTGGCAATCAGGTGAAATTTAATTGGAAACAGGTGAAAGTGATTTGCAATCAGGTGAGATTGATTTACAATTTGGTGCTATTTATTAGGAAACATATGTAATTAATTTGTAACCAGGTGAAAATGATTTGCAATCAGTGAAACTCATTTGTCATCAGGTGAAATTAATTTGCAATGTGTGAAATTAATTTGCAATCAGGTGAAATTAAATTGGGAACAGTTGAAATTGATTTGCAATCAGGTGAAATTAATTAGGAAACATGTGAAATTGATTTTCAATCATTAGAACTAATTTACAATCAGGTGTGATTAATTTGCAATCATGAGTAATTGATTTTCAAACATTTTAAATTAATTTGCAATCAGGTGTAATAATATTGGAAACAGGTGAAATTGATTTGAAATCAGGTGTAATTAATTTGCAATCAGGTGAATTTAATTTGGAAACAGG
The DNA here is from genome assembly GCF_004115265.2 of Rhinolophus ferrumequinum. Taxonomy (NCBI): domain Eukaryota; kingdom Metazoa; phylum Chordata; class Mammalia; order Chiroptera; family Rhinolophidae; genus Rhinolophus; species Rhinolophus ferrumequinum. Next base: position 24,188 of record NW_022680403.1, read on the forward strand.
TGAAATTGATTTGCAATCATGTGAAATTAATTTGCCATCGGGGGAAATTAATTTGGAAACAGGTGAAATTGATTGCCTATCAGTAGAAATTGATGTGAAATTAGGTGAAATTAATTGGCAATCAGGTGAAATTAAATTGGAAACAGGTAAAAGTGATTTGCAATCAGGTGAGATTGATTTACAATTTGGTACTATTTATTAGGAAACATATGAAATTAATTTGCAACCAGGTGAAAATGATTTGCAATCAGTGAAACTCATTTGCCATCAGGTGAAATTAATTTGCAATGTGTGAAATTAATTTGCAATCAGCTGAAATTAAATTGGGAACAGGTGAAATTGATCTGCAATCAGCTGCAATTGATTTGCAATCAGGTGAAATTAAATTGGAAACATGTGGAAATGATTTGCAATCCGGTGAAATTGATTGGCAATCAGGTGACATTAATATGCCATCAGGGGAAATTAATATGGAAAGAGGTAAAATTGATTGCCTATCAGTTGAAATTGATTTGACATCAGGGGAAATTATTTAGTAAACAGGTGAGAATGATTTGCAATCAGGTGAAATTGATTTACAATCACGTTAAATTAATAAGGAAGCACGTGAAATTGATTTGCAATCTGTGAAACTCATTTGCAAACTGGTGAAATTAATACGGAAACATGTGAATTGATTTCCCATCACGTGAAAATGATTTGCAGTCATTTGTAATTGATTTGCAATTACAACTCCCCTCAGTTTCTTCCGGTCCTACCTGACATATCAGAATCGAGACTTCGTTGGTGCGGAAGATGAGGACACTGGGTAGGGACCGATTTCAGGGGAACTTCCAAACTTCTCTGTCTCCGGAGAGGGAACGCCAGAGCAATGTGACGAGAATAAGCGGGAGAGGAAGATGTCCTGGATGGCTCATTGGTTAGTATTTTCCTTATTTTAGGGTCCATTTTGTTAATGGAAATCACCCATTTCAACGCAATAGGTGTATCTTATTTTACTTTTACTTTCTCCTCTCTCTCCAGAATTGTTACAATCAATGTAGAAATGTTGATGCATTACTGTTCACCAAAGTATTTTATTCAGATTCCTGCTTTCAGGCTCAGTCTCAGTGCTGACACGTCCATCTGTTAAAGCCGACACCAGACAAGTTAATGCTGACAACTGGGGTACCTGCTGAGTGAATTGGGGTGTTATGATAGGAAATGAGACCAGGAGAAGAACATGAGCCTGATAAAGTCTCAACACTGAGACTTGATGATAGAGACTTGACTCTCTAGCCCAAGTGAAGCTGTTGGTAGTTGTAGGCACAGGAAGTGACAGGGTTACATCCCTAACTTAGAAACATCAAGCTGGTCACAGTGTGGAGGTTGCATTGGACAAGAGAAGGATGGGAGCAGGAAATCAGTAAGAAGAGCAATGAGAGGCACTCTCTCCTGAGCTGAGACAAGGGCCTTGATTTGGAGATGAGCGGGGTTTGAAGCCCAGGGAGGGGCTGTGGTGAGAGCTGCCCTGTGGATGAAGCTGGCACAGATGCCGGAGTCAGCACTCAGGGGACTGTGGGTGTGTGGACACCAACAGGAGAGCTCATTCTGCCACATGCAGACTGTTTGCTAAACGTTTGATCCTGCCAGCCTATGGAGGTAGAGAAAGGACTGGGAAGGGAAGACGGAGGGGGAGTGAGGGCCCATCACGTGTGGGGCAGGAGCTGACCTGCTTCACCTCACTGATCTCACAGCCATGATGACAGGGAGCGGTTATCCCCACCTTACAGGTGAGGAGCATTACTTTCCATGTCTTTGTCTAAAGTCACACAGCTGGTACTTGGAGGGGACAGAAGCCAGCTCTGTGCTTGTCTGGGGTTCAGCTCCCCCCGCCCCCCGCCCTGAAAGAACCATCCCAGAGTCCAGTCTGAGCAGCCAGAAAGGTCTTGTCAGTTGTGACTTCAGAAGAAGGGAACATGGGGAGAAGCAGACCCGTGCTCTGGACGGAGGAAGAAGAGATTTTAAAAGGCTCGAGCACAGGCATCGCATAGCTGTGGGGGAGTCGTTGTCACAGGGATCCGGTGCTGCTTGTCCTCTTGTGAAGGGCCAGGCTACCACCTCTCTCCCCACCTGTCCCCATCCCCATCTCGCTGCCTGCCCTGGTCCCACCCCAAAACCAGCCTGGGGATTGCAAGGAAAGGTGGACAATTAAGTTTATTTGCAGATTTTCCTAAGTAGAATAAGCAAGATTGCACCCAATGATATAAAGACTGTTTGGATCACTCTGTCCAGGATATCCTGCGTGCAAGCTCTATTAGCCTATATTGGGCAATTTCTGTCTTGGTTCTGGACTCAGAACTGTTAGTATCAGTCTCACCTTTAAATACCTGTGAAATGTGGATAGTAATCATCTCCACCTTATCTGGAAAATGGTAGCAGGAGGTGACATGAGGTGTGTGAAGGGCCTGGAACTGGGTTTATCTCACAGCGAGCTCAGCCCCAGGATCTGGAATCTCATTTTAAGGCGGGTGGGTCAGGGAGGCGCTCTCTGCTGCCATCTCGCGTGCATTTTGGAATTAACACCCTGTGCAGGTCACCAGGAAAAGTTATTCTCTGCTGCCATCTTGTGTGCATCTTGGGAATAACACCCGAGTTGAGTTCAGGATAAGCTCTTCTTTCAAAGGCTTCTTGAGCCAAGGTGTCAGACCCAGGGCTGTGCCCCAAGGGCAGTCATCTATGCCCTGGCAGCTCTCCGCTGGAATGTGGAGTCCTGGAGGTGAGAGCAGGCACAGGGCTTGGCACACCTGAATTAACTACCTTCCTACCTGTCTCTTACCTACGCTGCCTTCTGCTACCCGCCCCTCTTGGCTGCTTAGGGCCCCAGGGCCGCTTTTGAATTAATAGTGCACCTAGACAGCCTCTGTAAGTCACCACATCTGGGAACAGTGGGGTGCAAACCAAAGATGTACTTTGCTTGTAAAAGAGGCAGCCCAGAGTACCGGATTAAAAGGAACCCAGGTCTGAGAGCTGAAAGGTTGGGTATGGAAACACCACAGGGAGGCCAGACGAGTCCGGGGTTCGTGCTGCCCGCGCAGCTCAGACAGTAGACTGACACAGGAGCTGGGTCACAGAATAAGTGTTTATTATCAGAGCATTGGTGGTCTGAGAAGGCAGCTGGTTAACACCTCCAAAAACTGCCGTAACATTCTCAGACCAGACTGGCATATTTAAGGGGAAACCTCTGCGTTCCTCCAGAGGCCACATGATGGTTCCAGGGGTCTGTCTGCATGGAGCCTTCCTTCTGGGGATGTTGTTCTCCAATGTGGTCACCAACCAGGAGCAGTGATGACAGTAACCTGGAAGGAATGCTGGGTCATAAAAGATCACAATCAGGAAGTACAGGGACACAAGTTTCAGGGTAATTATCTAAAGCAGGGAACCGGGACGGGGACATCCTAAGCTCAGGAACTGGGACTGGACACTCCAAGCCCAAACCGCAGGGAGGGGGTGTTGATCAAGTGTTAATCTCTGGGGCAGGGAGAGTCAAGGCCTATTTTGTGAGGTCCTAACCAGGCCCTGCTTAAATTCCCCCGTCTTATAGTCATTTGATTTCTATAAAATCAGTAAGGTTAGATTTGAGAGGAAACAAATAACTGTATTATAAAGACAATTTTTAAATCCAGAGATACTGGTGACAAAGGCTCTTGCTACTTCCTGCTAAGAGGGCGTAGTCCCTGCCTCTGGCTAACAGTTCTTTTCTGTTCAGTTACAGCGGGGAGGGGACGACGGAGGAACTGTCCTCTGGTTAAGCGGCTACTGGCCTGGTTTGTCATCCTCAGGAGGGATGAGTTGGAACCCTGGTGGATGGCCATCTGGTGATGAAAACTGCTGTTTCAGATGATACAAATTTGTCTGTTTGAAGAGGAGCTTAAGGTCTTCAGCTGGCTCACAGGGACAGGAGTGACAGTTTTCCTTTTAGGGTCGTCCTGTGGGGACTTAAATGAAACAAGTTTGACTTGAGGGAAGTGGACCCAGCCACTGACTCTCTGAAGCTCAACAACAGTTGGGGGGCTCGGGACAACTGCAAAGGGTCCCTTTCATTTCTGACCTAACTGATCTGTTAGAGACTCCCCTCCCCTCTAGGCTTTCAGTAGAATTTGGCCTCCTGGCTTTCTGGGGCTGCAATATGTAGAGGGGTTACAATATGTATGGGGGAGGTACCGGTCCCCCGTATTTCCTAAGTGCCTGCTGAACCTCTCCTAAGTTAACAACACAGGACATAACAGAATTGAGGTCACCGTCTAAAGCAATGGGCAGCAATTACAGCCAGGCCTAGAGGTCTCCTCACAAAACTTCCAGAGCCCTTTTTACGTCTGATTTGTTCATTTTATATTTTCTCTCAGGTATAGACCATTGGTAAGGAACAGGCTGAGTAAAACAAGCCCAAGTCTAGGGGATCTCTTTATCTTTATAACCAAGCAGATTTTAGAGGAAGAAATAGGTCTAGAGTGAGCAGTCAAGACAGAATAAATGGCTCCCATATCAATCGGGGAATTAACAGGCTTACCTGCCGCACGTCAAGGGTCACCCGCAGGTCCTCCTCTGTGATGAGCATGAGCTCTTTCTTCTGAGCAGGCACTGGTCACTTCATGTCCCTCCATCAATTACAGCCATTTGCAGTGAAGGGGCTGGTCCCTGCTCCCTTCAGAACAGGGGACAATCACTCCTCCAGTGCCCTTCAGTTTGCACAGTGGGCATCGCTGCTTTGCAGGATTCGAACATGCCTTACCCCAGTGCCCTGGGCTTCCACGTGCAAAGCAGGCTCCTTTTCCTTTCTGGGGCTGCCGGGGTGGCCCTGAGTTGGCCCTGGCCTTGGCCTGTCTATTAACTGCAGCCAAAAATCTGGCCTGCCTCTGGCCTCATCTACAGTCTCACTATTCCTTTCCTCCTATTCCCTGTCTCGGTTGTTAAAGACATATGAACAAACCCCCTGTCCTTCTTTTAGGATCTGAGCCTCTATCAGGAATGTAACAGTGGACCAGAAGCATTGTATTACCTTGCCAGGTTAGGAAAACAAGCTTCCTTTTATATTGGTCTATATGTGACCAAGGAGAACACATGAACTGCAGCAGTCCTGAAATACAGAAGTTTACATAAGTATTAGTAAAACTCAGTTCTTAGATTTATTTTTCCTGAGTAACTGAAGATCTAATTAAGACAATATAATACATAGAAAATTATTTTCATGACACATACAATTTTTGCTTTTCAGACAGAAAACTTTTCTATAATATCATTAGCAGACCAGTAGTCTAACAAAATTTGTTTTATTTAGCAGAGAGAGAAAATTTACCTAATTTTGTGCCAGCTTAATTTTGATACTTAAATTTATTTGTCACATTTAATTTAACCATATATAAAATTTCTTCAAGATTTTTCTTCAAAAACCTTCTATAACCTTCCCAGTCCCTGTTGGTTTGTCTCCTCTCATTCAAAAATAATCATCCTTAGGACAAACTCCTTTCTTTTCCTTCAAAAATGTATTTTTATACCCTATGCATTTCTTGAAAACATACATCATTTCCTTATATAGTAATGAAGATCTATAACATTCACAGCCTTAGTTTTTACTGACAACTAAAAGCAAGTATCCAATATTTCCATTAGCAAATCCATAAACACATTTTGCAACCTTTTGAAGTATAGGTTTGTTAGCAATATATCTACTAATTTTTAAAAATTGTATTTTAAAGAAAATTAAAAACCACATTTACTGACATCGTTAGTTTTCAGATTTCCTGTGATAAGAAACCAAAAAGTAGGTGAATTCGGACTCATCCAATAAGTAATATTTCAGCATTTTGTTATTTTGAAATACCTAGATATTAAAGTTTTTATCATTTAACACAAGTTAGTAAAATTGAAATTTTTTTTTTAGTTTTTTATTGGGGAATATTGGGGAACAGTGTTTTTTTCCTGGACCCACCAGCTACAAGTCAAGTAATTTTCAATCCAGTTGTGGAGGACGCAGCTCACTGGCCCACGGGGGAATCAAACCAGCGACCTTGGTGTTATGAGCACTGCTCTCCAACCTCTGAGCCAACAGGTCGCTCAGAGCTGAAATCTTAAATTACCAACAGATGCTGAGAAATCTCGTCCAAGCATCCACACTATATTATTACTGAAAAGTTTTACCTGTTAACATTAGTTCTTAATATGTTAACAGATAAAACTTTTGACTGTGATAACATGAATTTATTTTTGTAAACCCAGGCAAAAGATACCATATTTAATGTTAATAACCTTAAAAAAAAGTATCTAACTAAAAGTTAAACTAGCCGTAGTATCCAATATTTACCTCGATCACCTGATCATGAAAAGTACTTGAGTTTGTTTTTATTTTTTAAATTTATAAGTGCTTAATCTTTTTTAATCCAATCAATTATAAACTGGCAATACAGCCGGAGGCAAAAACATTATATATAAAACAGACAAACACACATATCACAGATCATATACATATGAACAGAATTATTCACAATTGCAGAGAGGTCCTAAGATCTTACAGTTACCCTTAAAATTTCAAAGAGGCTGGAAAAAGGGGAGGGAGGTCTGGCTTGAGAATTAGCCGCTTGGTTTTAAAAGTGTCTTTTTTTTCCCCTCAGTTACCCCAGCCTTAGCATGCCTGTTTATTAGTTGATAAGGAGATGAGTGGAGTCCCCTTTTTTCTGAACTATCAGTTTAGTTCCATTCTTTTCAGTCTATCATAAAGGCATAAGAAATTTCACCCTATTTCTCAGACCTCTAACAGAACAATTCCAGTTGCAAAATAGTAATTTAATGAACTATTTAGCAACCAGCACTCTGCATAATCTAATGTATATATTGGCCAAACAGCACTGTAATAGAACATTAATTTCTTTTTGGTGAACGGCTTATAGCTGTACTTTTGCCAATGTCCTACTATTTTACCCAATGGGATCCCAGCTGGGATTGAAAACCTTAGATCCCATGTTTGAGCTTGAACAAATACAGCTACACTTGATATACACTCACACACACTCACAGACAGATCCAAGTACTTCCTGAATCAGACAGACAAAAACCAGAAAAACTAACTTTGGATCCGAATACCAAAACCAAAACCTGGCCAGGCACCAAATTGGCATGCGATGTCGTCTTAATCCATATACATGGTCCGTTGACCATCAATCGGCCAGTGAGCGAATACCAAAAACCAAATGTGGCTCTAAGGCCACCCACTGCCCAAAGACTGAAACCAAGCGTGGTGGCTTTCACAGTGCAGACAACAGGCCTGCATCCAAGACCAGAGGAAGCCTGCAACCAGAGCCCCTGACTGGTGGGGGTATTAAGCCTTACTGGATGTTGCAACCTCACCTGTTGACGCCAATGGGTCAGTATGACCCCCAGATGGCCCTCAAAGAGGAGCCGTAGATGTTGAGTGCAAAGTCCTCTGGCTGCTCATGCCAGAGCCACTCCGATTTCCAAACCAGAAATTAGAGGCAGGAAACACAGCCAATGCTTATTCTATCCCAACTGTACAGCAATGGTGTCCATGACGGGCAGGCCCTGGCACAAACCCCACCTCCATGAGCAAAATATCTCAGCAGAGGTCGGTCCTGCACCAAGGAATCTGCCCCGTCCCAGGCAGCCCCCGAGACCCTCCGCTAGCCGACACTTACCTGAGGAGCCCCGAGCCTGTCCCATCTGTGTCGCCAGAAACCGAAACTGGAGGCAAACGAGTCCGGGTCTCGTGCTGCCTGCGTTGCTCAGCCAATAGACCGACACAGGAGTTGGGTCAAAGAATAAGCGTTTATTATGAGAGTACCGGTGGTCTGAGAAGGCAGCAGGTTAACACCTCCAAAAACTGCCTTAACAATCTCAGACCAGCCTGGGATATTTATGGGGAAATCTGGGCATTCCTCCAGAAGCTATGTGATGGTTCTAGGAGTCTGCATGGAGGCTTTCCTTTGGCGATATGGCTCTCCAATGTGTTCACCAACCCAGGAGCAGTGACCTGAAAGAATGCTAGGCCTTAAAGATTGTAATCGGCAAGCACAGGGCACTGTGACTAGTAAGCAAGCATAACTTTCAGGGTAATTATCTAAAGCATGTCACTGGGACGGGGGGAGAAGGGATCTCCTAAGCTCAGGAACGGGACATTCCAAGCCCAAACCGCCGGTAGGGGGTTGGTCATCTGTTAAGATCTAGGGCAGGAAGAGGTGATGCCTCTTATGTGGGGGTCCCAACCAGGTGTTGTTTCGGAGAGACTACATAGAGTCCTGCAGGGTCCAGACGGCAACCCCTGGGACAGCTGGGGAAGCAGGGGGCCTAAAGTCATATATGAAAGACCTGTGAAAACAATGCAGAGGCAGCCAAGGACACCCCGAGAGATCCCAAATCCATAGGCCACGCACTCAGTCGGCAACTGTAGACTGGCAGCAGCTCAGCACCCCACTACCCACACTGTCCTTCTATTTCTGTCCCTGTCTGACCTCCTTCGGTCTCTGTCAGCATCTGTCTTTGACTAGGTTCAAGATATTCATGAAACATCTGCTCTGTCACAGCCCCCTGCAGTGACATTTCGAAGCCCCTAAGGGACCTTATCTCATCCCTAGCTCGGGATGCCTTATGTACCATTTCTATTTCCACACCTTTCCTGTACCTAGGGTCTCTGACTCTCTCCTGTGTGTGTGGTTCCCCTATGTACGTATTAAATCTGCTTATTTTCTCTTGCTAATTTGTCTCATGTCTATTTGATTATCAGAGCAGCCAAAAGGAACTTGATGGTAGAGCAAAGTTCTTACTCCTTCACATAAGCAAGTAATCAGATAGTTAACAAAAGGTGAGATTTGGGAGTATATCTACATCACTGCATCATAAAATAAGACTCAACAATTAATTTATAAATTAACTTATTAGTGATACAGGTTAGCTAGCATCCCTAGGTAAACAGGGAGGTCCCTGGTGGAATAAACAAAAGACAGCCATATCCTAAAACTCCAGGTGTTGAAATCACTCCTTCACTCCAGGACGTAATATAACAAGGCGTTGAGATTAATCATAAAATTCCTTTTGGCCTGACAAACGGAACAGATCTGATACATGAGTGGATTACTATCCTAATTCCTTTAGAATGGGCAAGCAGAACAAACCTGGTAGACGAATGTCATTAGAAGGCATTTGAAGGTGCCAGTTCCCTTCTTCAAACAGTTCCCTTCTTCAAACAGCTCCCCTTCCAAAAGCAGGCAAGGGAAGGTATAAAAGTAAGAGCCTTTGCCTCAGTCACGGGACCACCCCCATTCGGGACCTCCTCCCGCTCGGGAGCTCTGACTCTTTGCTTTCAATAAACTATCCTCTTTTTAAAACTCTACCTCTCCTGGGTCTGAGTTTCCATTCTTGGGTCTCACGAGACACAATCCCGGCCTATACCCAGAAACTGTTGGCGGATCCAACATCATCTACATCATTTGGGGAATCACAGGATAATATTCCTCCATCATTAGGACTGAGTGATTAGATCAATGAAATATAGAACAATTTACCAATTTAACTTCTGGATATGAAACTTTCATAAAGTTTCAAAGGTGGGAAAGAAGAGGACTAAAACTTGCCTTTGGGACTATTGATTTAAAGCTGGTTGTTAAGAAACAAGACTCAGAAAGAACCTTTGACCCACCCCACCCCCATTTATTGCCGAAGAGATTCAGATGGAAAAACCTGGTTCAGGAAGGGAAGCTTTGCATAAACTCCTTAGCATAAGACGGGAAGACGCCCAGTGGATACTGCTGACCACCCTTCCCCGGTGTCCCATTACTTTCTGGGTCGCAACAATTTCCCTTTCATGAGTGCCACGCTTCCTAAATGACCTGCAAAACACCCAATCTTACTTACCTCACTGTCCTTGGAATTTTCACGAGTATGTGAATTCCTCATGCACATATATTAAAATTTGATGTATGTCATTAATCTGATTTTGTTCATTTGATGATTAGCTCAGCTAGAAGAAGTTGTTACCATAGGCAGAGAGAACAGTGCCTCAGGGTATGTCATTAATCTGATTTTGTTCATTTGATGATTAGCTCAGCTAGAAGAAGTTGTTACCATAGGCAGAGAGAACAGTGCCTCAGGGAGAGAGGGGAGGAAAGGATTGAAGATGTGAGGGGAAACAAGAACAAGAGAGGAGATGAGTTTATTCCTAAGAAATGGTGCAGCTACAGCTAATTGTAGTGGGTTAAAACACTATTAGCATTCCTGGCAGGGGAGGCAGGCTGTGGTGGGATCCCAAGCTCTGGCCTGGGCACTGCCCCTAAAGGGGCCTTGGCGACTCCAATTCAGGTGCAGCATTTGCAGGAGGAACTGAACACCAGGCTCCTGGGGCAGATTTGCTGGAACAGGCTCCCCCCTGCAGAGCTGTGGTTGCTGGATCTGTCCTGTGGGTTGGGGTACAGTCCCTCAGCTTGTCCCTGGCATAAGGGGTTTTGTCTAAGGGTGGGTCCACTCTCAGGTCCAGAGTGCTGGCCTGGTGTGGGAACTTTAGTCTCGTGGGGGCCTAAAGGCATATATGGAAGACCTGGGAAAACAATGCAGAGCCAGCCAAGGACACCCCGAGAGACCCCAAACCCACAGGTCACACACACAGTCAGCGACCTTGGGCTGGTAGCAGCTCAGCACCCCACACCCTACATTCTTTGTCTATTTCTGTCCCCGTCTGACTTCCTTTAGTCTCTGTCAACATCTGTCTGTCTGACTAGGTTCAAGATATTTATGAAACATCTGTTCTTGTCACCCCCCTGCAGTGACCCTTTCAAGCCCCCAAGGGACATTACTTCATCCCTAGCTTGGCATATCTTAGCTACATATGTTCCCTTTCTTTCTCACTACCTTTCCTGTACTCTCCTGTATGCGGGGTTCCCATGTGTATGTATTAAATCTGTCTCACATCTTTTTGATTATTAGAATAGGCAAAAGAACCTTGAGGGTAGAAGACAGTTTGTTCCTTCCCTCCACCTAGGCAAGTCATCAGGTAGTTGATAAAAGGTGAAATTTGGGATTGTATCACCGCATCATGAAATAAGATCCAACAATTTAACTAAACTAACTTATTCTCAGGAGTGAACGATGAGATCAGTGAAATATGGAACAATCTACCAATTTAAGTTCTGGATGTGAAACTTGTATTAAAGTTACAAAGGTGGGAATGAAGAGGACCAAGAGTTTTGCCTTTGGGCACATTGACTTTAAGCTCCTTGTCAGGGAACAAAAGACTCTGAATCACCCTTTGACCCTCCCCCTTTCCGGTCTAAGAGATTCAGGTGGAAAGACCTGGTTTAGGGAGGGAACCTTGGCATCAACTCCTTAGCATAAGGCAGGAAGACGCCCAGGGGAGCCTGCTGACCACCCTTCCCCCATGTCCCATTATTTTCTGCATAGTCTAACAACAATTTACCTCCCGAGAGTGTGCCATTCTTCTAAATTATCTGCAAAGCACCCAATCTGAACTCGCTGCGTTTGGAATTTTTACACGTATGTGAATTCCCCAC
>NW_022680404.1:0-24568 GCF_004115265.2 Rhinolophus ferrumequinum
TCAAGCAGGAGATCAAGGAAGAAATCAAAAGATATCTCGAGACAAACGAAAATGAAAACACGACGACCCAAAATCTATGGGATGCCGCGAAAGCAGTCCTAAGAGGGAAATTCATAGCTTTGCAGGCCTACCTAAAGAAACAAGAAACAGCACTAATCAACAGTTTATCTTCACATTTAAGGGATTTGGAAAAAGAACAGCAAAATAAGCCCAAAGGAGCACAAGGAAGGAGATAATAAAGATCAGAGCAGAAATAAATGAAATAGAAACCAGAAAAACAATACAAAAGATCAATGAATCCAAGAGTTGGTTCTTAGAGAAGATAAACAAAATCGACAAACCTTTAGCCAGACTCATTAAAAAAGAGAGAGAGATGACCCAAATTAATAAAATCAGAAATGAAAGAGGAGAAGTGACAACAGACACCGCAGAAATACAAAAATTTTAAGAAGTTACTATGAGCAACTATATGCCAACAAATTTGACAATTTGGAAGAAATGGACAATTTTCTAGAGGCGTACAACCTTCCAAGGCTAACTCAAGAAGAAACAGAAAACCTGAATAGACTGATTACCACCACGGAAATTGAATCAGTAATCAACAGTCTCCCAACAAACAAAAGCCCTGGACCAGATGGCTTTACAGGTGAATTTCACAAAACGTTCAAAAAAGAACTATCACCTATTCTCCTCAAGCTCTTCCAAAAAATCCAGAAGGAAGGAAGACTCCCAAACACTTTTTATGAAGCCACTATCACCCTGATCCCAAAATCAGACAAAGACACCACAAAAAAAGAAAACTACAGGCCGATATCTCTAATGAACATGGATGCAAAAATCCTCAACAAAATATTAGCGAACAGAATTCAGCAATACATTAAAAAGATCATTCACCATGATCAAGTGGGATTCATCCCTGGTATGCAAGGGTGGTTCAACATCCGCAAATCAATTAATGTGATACACCACATAAACAAAATGAAAAATAAAAATCACATGATCGTATCAATAGATGCAGAAAAAGCATTTGATAAAATCCAACAGCCATTTATGATAAAAACCCTTAAGAAAGTGGGAATAGAGGGATCATATCTCAACATAATAAAGGCCATATATGACAAACCCACAGCTAACATCATTCTCAATGGGGAAAAGCTAAAACCATTCCCCCTAAGATCAGGAACAAGGCAAGGTTGCCCACTATCTCCGCTTCTATTCAACATAGTGCTGGAAGTTCTTGCCACAGCAATCAGACAAGAAAAAGAAATAAAAGGCATCCAGATTGGTAAGGAGGAAGTAAAGTTATCATTGTATGCAGATGATATGATTCTACATATAGAGAACCCTAAAGACTCCACCAAGAAGCTGTTGGAGCTGATAGATGAATTTAGTAAAGTAGCAGGATACAAAATTAATATTCAGAAATCAGTGGCATTTGTATATACCAATAATAAAACATCAGAAGGAGAAATTAAAAAAACAATCCCATTTACAATCGCTCCAAAGACTATAAAATACCTGGGAATAAATTTAACCAAAGAAGTAAAAGATCTGTACTCAGAAAATTATAAGACACTGAAGAAAGGAATGAAGGAAGATATAAATAGATGGAAACACATATCATGTTCATGGATAGGAAGAATTAATCTAGTTAAAATGTCCATACTGCCTAAGGCAATATACATATTCAATGCAATTCCTATCAAACTGCCAACGTCGTTTTTCACAGAAATAGAACATATAATCCTAAAATTTATATGGGACCATAAAAGACCCCGAATAGCAAAGGCAATCTTGAGAAATAAGAACAAAGTGGGAGGTATAACAATACCTGACTTCAAATTATACTACAAGGCTACAGTAATCAAAACAGCATGGTACTGGCATAAAAACAGACACATAGATCAATGGAACAGAATAGAGAGTCCAGAAATAAATCCACGCCTATATGGCCATTTAATCTACGACAATGGAAGCAAGAATGTACGATGGAGTAATGACAGTCTATTCAATAAATGGTGCTGGGAAACCTGGACAGACACATGCAAAAAAATGAAGCTGGACCACCTCCTTACACCATATACAAAAATAAATTCAAAATGGCTTAAAGACTTAAATGTAAGATCTGAAACCATAAAATACATAGAAGAAAATATAGGAAGAAACTTCTCAGACATTACCCGGAGTAAGATTTTTACTGATGTATACCCTCGCTCGAGAGAAGTAAGAGAAAAAATAAACATGTGGGATTATATCAAACTAAAAAGTTTTTTCACAGCAAAGGAAACCATCAATAAAACAAGAAGGGATCCTACTGAATGGGAAAAGATATTTGCCAATGATATATCTGATAAGGGATTAATATCACAAATCTATGAAAAACTCACTCAACTCAACTCCAAAAAAACAAACGATCCAATTAAAAAATGGGCAGAGGACTTGAAGAGACATTTTTCTAAAAAGGACATACAGATGGCAAACAGACATATGAAGAAATGCTCAACCTCACTAACCATCAGAGAAATGCAAATAAAAACCACAATGAGATACCACCTCACCCCAGTCAAAATGGCTATCATCAATAAATCAACAAACAACAAGTGCTGGCGCGGATGTGGAGAAAAGGGAACGCTTGTGCACTGTTGGTGGGATTGCAGATTGGTGCAGCCACTATGGAAAACAGTATGGAGGTATCTCAAAAATATGAAAATGGAACTACCCTATGATCCAGTAATTCCACTCCTAGGTATCTATCCGGAGAAACCCAAAACTTCAATTCAAAAATCTTTATGCACTCCTATGTTTATTGCAGCTCTATACACAATAGCTAAGACATGGAAACAACCAAAATGCCCATCGGTAGATGACTGGATTAAGAAACTGTGGTACATTTATACAATGGAGTATTACGCAGCCATAAAGAAGAAAGAAATCTTACCATTTGCAACAACATGGATGGACCTAGAGAACATTATGTTAAGCGAAATAAGTCAGTCAGAGAAAGATAAGTACCATATGATCTCACTTATTTGCGGATTCTAAAGAAAAGAATAAGTGAATGAACTAATCAGAAACAGTTTTGGAGACAAAGAGGAAAAACTGAGGGTTGCTAGATGGGCGGGAGGGGTAGGGGGTGGGGGGGAGGGTGAGGCGATTGGAGGGCAGTTGGTGACCACAGGATGGCCACGGGTTTGAAAATTAATCTGGGGAACGTAATTTGGTGGTTACCAGAGGGTAAGGGGGTTGGGGGGTGGGGGATGAGGGTGAGGGGGATCAAATGTATGGTGATGGAAGGGGAGCTGACTCTGGGTGGTGAACACACAGTGTGATTTATGGATGATGTGATACAGAATTGCACACCTGAAATCTATATAATTTTACTAACAATTGTCACCCCAATAAATTAAAAAAAAGTAAAAAAAAATAAAAAAATAAAAAATGTAACATTAAAAAAATATACTGAATTAACTCATTTCTTCTTTGGTAGCAGATTATTAAAAGTGTTTGTTTTTCACACTTACCTTAAAAATTTAAGGTATAATGCTAATAAGTTTTAAGAAATATGTGACTCCTTGTATTTTATTGTTTTATAACTCTAGAAAACATAATAAATTTTGTAAGAGAAAATAACAAACTTCAATTACAGAAATTCACAAAATAATAAAAGAAACATTTTCCTACATACTATTCAATTAAAAACTGAAATATTTATGGGAATTTTCTTTTATTATTTATTATTATGAAATGAATACATGTGGTAGTGGACATTTAGAAACAAAAATAAAATAGAAGAGTAGGAAATGCTCTCTAGAGAATGTAACTTTTCCATTTGTATATTAAGGATGTAGTTGTTAAGTTTCAAATCAAGAACATGAGGTCACTAACTATATTTTATAAAGTTAGTGTCAGGTGAGCTATACTTTCATATTAATTATAAACAGCTCAAAATGGTTGTAAAAAAATAAAGAGTTATAATGCCTTAGTATAACATTTTTGCAGGAAGCAAAAAGGTTGGAAAATAACAGACTTTCTTTTTAACTTAGGTCTCAAAAATAAAATTTAAAAATACTCATTGATGTCAAAGCCAAAGAGTGGATTTTAAAATGGTCTCACCTCATTAAAAAAAAAAAAAAAAAATCGATAAGGAAGATGAACTATACTTGCAGTTGATATGATTATATAGTTGGGAAAATTCCAAAAACTAAACAGAAAAAATAGCACAATAAGTAAATTTTGTGAAGTAGTAAGATATATAATTAATATATGGAAATTAGTATCCTTCTTATATTAAAACAGAAAACATTGTGTTATTAAACTTACATATAAAGAGGCTCAAACTTACTTATAATTAGAAAAATGAAAATTAATACTTCATCAAATACATTTCTCACCTAAGGAAAAACAAAAATCAAAGTTTAAAAACATAATATCACTGATGAGGAAAAGGCACATTGCAAGTAACAAATTAAAATAAATTTTCACATTTTACAGATGTCAAAAAATTCAGTAAAATTCCCTATGAAAATACCCTTTGATATAGCAATCTCACTTCTCAGGATCCATTCCAAAGCTACACTGGGAAAAATATAGGAAAAGTATATGGCAATACTATTCATTGTAACAAGCCACTTTTAGATGACAACCTGTATCGTTCAGCTATTGTCCCAATAATTTTGTGTAATAAACAACAACAAATCTCAGTGGCTTATAAAAGCCCTCCTTTATTCATTTCTCATGCTTTTGCTAGCCTTCTGGGATTTTCAGAGACACACATCTGGCCTTGGCTCCAGATCACAGGTGAATACAAGACAGTTGCCTATGCTGATGTTTATCGGAGACCCACGGGCTACATGGCACAGATGCACAAGAGAGCAAGCCCAAACACATACATTTTTCTCAAGCCTCAGCTTGTATCAGGTGCCTAATATATTCTTTACCAATACAAATCACATAGCCAAAGCCAAAATCAGGATTTGGTCAGTATACATCACATACCTTGAGGAAAGGATGTGTATTTAATATTACTATAAGCGAGTAAAGAACCAGGATTATAATTTATTCTATTACACAACACAAAATTTCATCAATAAGGAACTTGTTCAACAAAGTATGGCACATTCAAAAACTAGGAAACTATGAAGCTATAATAAAGAACATATAACCCTATGAAAAAATATCAAGGATGTGTTATTTGAAAAGGGTATTAGTGAGAAAATTTGTGTATTTTACTTCCCATTATATCTAATTACCAAGCTGCACTATGATAAAAAAGTAAATATGACTCAGGTTACCTCAGGTCTTAATTTTTATTTACAATGTAAGACTATGTTCACTCATGTTTAGTTTATAGCTCAGTGTTTATACAGCACAAAAAAGAAAAGAAAGAGTGGTGGGTGTGGAAAGTAAGGAAACCACAATTCTGAGAAACTTGGACCATAATTCTGAATGAAATTGAACCTAACTTGCTGGATGACCTTAGACAAACTTCTCGGAGCTCCCAAGGCTAACCCTTGTTTTAGATAAAGTTTGAGTTGGTTTGGTTATATATCTTATCAACCGTACCGCCCTACTTATGTGCCTACCCAAATTCAGAATAACCTTTTATACTCTGAGACTTCTTGATTACTTAACTGTGAGCCATTGCCACTACATACCTTCCATCCTTAAGCCTTTCTTTCTTCTTATCCAGAACAGCAATATGAAGAAAAGTAACATAAAAATTCTTTCTCTACTAAATTCTTTAGCCTTGTCCATGTCTATGTTGACTTCCTATTTTTTCGCTCATCTTGCTGTAATTTTTATACTAATACCCTTGAATTCTCTCCGTTCTTTTGTTTTTACATTTCCACTAATGGCACTTGCTCGACTCATCAACAGTCCCAGTAGATTAGCAGCAAAAACTATGCTCCTTAAAAGACAAAGTGGAAAGGATTAGAGATTGTACTAGCTACAAGTTCCCTAGTTCAGGGTTTTGCATAAGTAGCTGTGCACTAAAGCTATGAGGGAAACTTTTGAAAAGTTATGATTCTATCTTCAACTCCAAAGTTTCTGCATTGAAAATTTAGTAGTATAGAAGAGTAACATTTGGTCTTACAGAGTTGAGGACCACTGCTTTAAATAATAAGAATGGCTGAGTGCCTTACTAATAGGTTTTAGAACACTACGGGGTAGGAAAAACTCTATTTAGAGAACTAAAAGTGAACTTGGTAAAATTAAAATGATGAGAACTGATATTATTTTTTTATCTCTAAAGAAGTGTGTTCAATAGAATACTAATTATATCATTAAGTGATTAATAAGCTGTTTTATTCTTATTTGTATCACTGAAATTATTTTGTGACAGTATGACTCATTTCTTTTGTCTTATTCTATGTTCCCTGGAGACAGAATGAGAATAAAGTTATCTCTTGGGTAACTTTTTAAAACTCTTCTGACTTAAACTTATCAGATAGACCTAATTTTCTAACTCATTGCTTTCCTATAAACCCTGAAAGTCCAAAATTCAAACCAGTAGAAGCAAAATGTTTGAAATTCAGATTAGTACTTTATTTCTTTGTAAAGCGTCTTTCCATTCCTACTAGTATTATAATTCACATAATTTTTGATACATATTGAAACATCCTCTCTTCATGTCTTATCTATAAAAATGTTTCAGCAATATCTTATGCTCTGCAGCTGATGTCAAACCCAGTTATGCCAGCTGGCTTAGTCTATTAAATATATTATTATTCAAAAAAGGAAAACCTAAATAAACTCTGTTTCCACTTACATGTAATTGAAAGTTTTGTGAAGTGTTAAAAGACGGCCATTCATTTTCATTTCTTGACAGTAGTCAAATGCTTTACATAAAATACCAATCAGAAAAAGAAATCTACTGTCACTTCTGCATCTTGTAGCCCAAGTAGACGTGTATATATTATACTTACTCAATTTCCTCAAAGAGAAACAATACTTTTTTTTTTTTTCTGGGGGGGGGGATGTTGGATCACTACTATTCAGTAAATAGATTTAATTCCTATGGCTTTTAGATCAACCACATGCCAGATTTATTTTAATCTTGTCTTTTCTTGGGCAAATCTCTGCCTTTCCATTTCAAGATCCTTAACTTAATCAAAGTTCCTTTTACTTTGTAAATTAATATATTCACACATGTCAGGACTTGGAATGTGGACATTTTGGGGTGACCATTAATATGCCTATCACGTAAACAAAACAAAAAGAAACATGATTCCTATTCCATGAAGCCTCTAGATTCCCTCAGGCACAATAAAGCATATTCCTTACAGGCTCATAGAGTACATTTGTATATTTTTATTGTTGATACTTGTATTACTACTTAATTTACTAAACTGTGAGTGTCATAAGCTTGCTGTAATTCTTATATGCAATTCTTATAATGATTATATACCTAGAAAATTCCAAAAAGTAAATGGAAAAACTAGCACAATAAGTGAATTTTAAGTTACAGAATTAAGTTCAATAAGTTACAGAATTAATATAGGGAAATCAGTAACCTTCTTATATTAAAACAGAAAACAAGTGTGCCTCCAATAATGATCTCAATAATTGACACGTAGTAGATATTTTTTAAAACATTGGCTGATTGGATTTTTAGTTAAGATGGTGGAGTAGGTAAACATTGTGATGCCTCCTTTCAAGACCACATCAAAATTACATCTAAACTATAGAACAGCCATCATTGAGAATCACCTAAGTCTAGCTGAACTGAGGTCCTACAATGAAGAACATACAGAAGAAGTCACCTCAAGATTAGTTGGAGGGGCAGAGACATGGAACAGGCTGCTCCCACACCCACATTGACTGTTATAAATCAGAAGGGCTACCTCAGCTGTGGAGGTTCCTTCTGAGAGAGTGAGAGGTCCCACCCCCACACCAGGTTCCCCAGCCCAGGATTCCAGTGCCAGAGAGAGAAGTCCCCATAAACTGCTGGCTGTGAAAACCAGCAGAGATTGTGGCTGAGTGAAAGAGAAGGGAGCTCTAGTCCTAGATGTTCCTATTAAAGGGTCTGCACAAGTATTTACTCACTGACAAACTCACTCGCTTTGAGCTCTAATGCTGGGGCAGCAGCTCAAAAGGGAGGGCATCAGGGGCATATGGGGAGGAACTGAGTTGTATGATTTCAGGGCAAGGACTGGAGGCACAGCCTTCTCCCAGACAAAAAGTCCAATGCTTCTTTTTTTAGCCATCGCTCCCCCAAGCATGCTACTGTAGATAGCTGCCATATCTGAGTTTCCATCAACCTTCCTAATACTGTTTGTTCATCCTGCCCAGGTGATTTCCTGAGACCCCACCCCACCCAACTTCTGGGCACATCTCTGCCACTTCTAATGGCTTTTTCATACAAATGGTTTATATTGGCTCATGCTGCAGACTTTCCAAAAATCTCCCAAACAAGCAGCATCTGGCTTGGGCATGCCCCAAACAACTTGCTGAGCAGACCTAAGCCTGACATTAGCAGCTGCCAGCTTTGGTACATGACTTGGACTTTCAAAGCAATGCCAAGACCAGCATGGGTGGCAGACTTCTGTGGATTGCTTTGTGGCTCATGCTAGGTGGCTCTGGGCAGGGCATAGCCTGCAGCTGAACTTGGCCTGTGGCAGGGCCTCTCTCAGGAGTCCCTGGGGGTAGCAGGCCCAGTGGCCAGCTGCAGACTGGGATGGAGCATCACCTGGCCACCTCAAAGACAACGAACCCAAAGGCAGACTGGGAAGGCACCAGAGCCCTGCTAAAGCAAATCCTGCTCCATAGGGTCAGCCTCTGGACAATAGCTTCTCCACTGTAGTCATGGCCAGTTCTCATAACTAATTAGCCTGACGGTCAATCACTGCTATTGAAGTGCAAATAGCAACCAAGTCTCAACTACAACATGAGGGCACACACAACCCACACAAGGGACACACCTGGCACCAAGCTCAGGTGACAAGGGAGATGGCACCACTGGGCCCTACAGAATACCTACAACATAAGACCACTCTAATAAGACCAGGAGACATAGCATCCCTACCTAATACCTAGGAAAAAAAAGGGAGGCCGCCAAAATTGGGAGACAAAGAAATATGTTCCAAATAAAAGAACAGAACAAAGCTCCAAGAAAAAAACAAAAACTAAAAACTAAACAAAATGGGGACAAGCAATCTACCAGATGCAGAGTTCAAAACACTGGTTATAAGGGTATTAAATGATCTCAACAAAGAGATAGGAAAGAACCACAACAAAAAATATGGAGATAGAAAACATTAAAAAAAAAGTCAGAAAAGAATCTTGTAAATAAAATATGAATACATTAGAGGGAATCAACAGTAATTAGATGAATTAGATGAATCAGAGGATCGAATCAGTGATTTAAAAGATAAGGTGTCAGAAAACACTGAAACAGAACAGCAAAAAGAAAAAAGAACTCCAAAAAAATGAGGATAGTTTATGAGGCCTTTGGACAACATCAAGCATAACAACATTTGCCTCGTACTGGTACCAAAAGGAGAAGAGAGAGAATAAGGAATTGAAAACTATTTGAAGAAATAATAATGGCAAACTTCCCTAACTTGGTTAAGGAAATAGATATTTAAGCCCAGGAAGTACAGAGAGTCCCAAACAAGATGAACCCAAAAAGGCCCACACCAAGGCACATCATAATTAAAAAATGCTGAAGGTTAAAAACGAAGAGAGAATCTTAAAGGCTGCAAGAGAAAAGCAGTTAGTTTACCTACAAGGGAGCTCCCATAAGACTGTCTATCACCTGATTTATCAATAGAAACTCTGCAGGACGGAAGTGATTGGCATAAAATATTCAAAGTGATAAAAAGCAAGGATCTACAACCAAGATTGCTCTACCCAGCAAAGCTATCATTTAGAATCTCAGGACAGATAAAGTGCTTCCCAAACAAGAAAAAGCTAAAGGAGGTCATCACCACCAAACCAGCATTACAAGGAATCTTAGAGGGACTTCTTTAAGATAAATAAATGAATGAATGAATGAATGAATGAATGAATGAATGAATAAAGAAAATCCAAGAACAGCATATCTATGAACAATTACTTTAAATGTAAATGGATTAAATACTCCAGTCAAAAGACAGAATGACTGAATGGATAAGAAAAGAAGAGCCTTATATATGCTGCCTAAAGATACTCACTTCAGATTGAAAGACACAAGCAGACTGAAAGTGAAGGGATAAAAAAATGTATTTCATGAATATGGAAACAAACTAAAACTAGTGTGGTACCAATACTTGTACCAGACAAAATAGATTTGAAAACAAATGCTATAACAAGAGACTAAAAAGTACCCAGTGATCACATTTCTGGATGTTTAGCCCAAGAAATCCAAAATGCTACTTTAAGGAGACATGTGCATGCATATGTTCATTGCGGCATTGTTTACAATGGCCAAGATGTGGAGGCAGGCTGGGTGTCCACTGATGGATGAATGGATTAAGAGTAGGTGGTACACCTACTAGGTATATAAAATGGAATATTGCTGGACCATGGAAGGGAATGGGATCTTACTATCTGTGGTGGCATGAGTGGTCCTGGAGTGTATTGTGCTAAGGGGAGTATGTCAGACAGAGAAAGACAGAATCGATGTGATCTTACATATATTGGAATCTGAAGAACAAAATCAACAAACAAAATATAAACAAACTCACAGATACAGAGAACATTTTGATGGTTGCCACATGGGGGTGGATTTCATGGGGGAGAGGTTAAAAATGGAAAGGGATTAAGAAGTACAAATTGGTAGTTACAGTATAGTCGTGGGTATGTAAATAAAGCATAGGGAATATAGTCAATCATATGGTAATGACTATGTATAGTGCCAGGTGGATACTAGACTAGTCAGGGAGATCACTTCTTAAATTATATCAGTGTCTACTACTATGCCGTACACCTGAAAATAATGTAAAATAATGTTAAATGTCAAATATAATTGAAAAATTTTAAAAAGGGGGAACTGAAGGGGAATAAATGTTCTAATTTCCAGGTATAAAACAAATAAATCATGAAGATGTAATATATTGCATAGGGAATATAGCCAATACTATTGTCAGAGTGGTACAGTGTCAGATTGTTGCTGGACTTATCATGGTGAACACTTCTTTAGGTATATGAATGTTGAATAACTATAAGGCACACCTGAAAGTAATATACTATTACGTGTTAGCTATATTTTAATAAAGATCTTTAAAAAGTAAATTAAGAATATTGGCTGATTGACAAAGTACTAACCAGAGTTGAAACTGATATTAAAGTATTCTTAAATTCTTTTGTTCTTTCCTGATAGAAATGTATTTACCTATATATGGTTTCTAGAAATTATGGTATCATGGTAAAAGAGATAAATGAATTAGTCTGCTCCAGAACTAGTCATTTTTTTTTTTGATGGGGTGGGAGGTTACTAACATAACTTTAATATTTATGTATGTATGTATCTATTTCAATTAGAGTTGACATTCTATATTATTTATATTCGTTTCACTTGTGCAATATAGTGGTTAGACATTTACATAATTTATGAATGATACCCCTATTAGTCTAGCATCCACCTGGCACTATGCATAGTTATTACAATATTATTGTCCATATTCCCTATGTTGTATTTTACATCCCCTTGACTATTTCACAACTACCAATTTGTACTTCTTAATCCTTTTACCTTTTCCACCCAGCCTCCCAATCTCATTTCCTCTGGCAATCATCAGTTTAGTCTCTATATGTATGAGTCTGTTTCTATTAGATTGGGACAAAAATAATTGCCCCAGGTAATTGCGGTTTAAAAGGTTAAAAATAATTGCAAAAACCACAATTACCTTTGCACCAACTTAATATTTTGTTTGTTCATTGATTTTGTTCTTTAGATTCCACATATAAGTGATATCATATGGTTTTTGTTGCTCTGCAGAAGTAGTCATTTTCAAGACTGACAAATGTTAACACTAAGTTGTATATCCCCCTTTTAAGATGATAATTGAATTTATTACCATCTGCTTTTTTTCCTATAGCCATGAAAAATTTTTATGTCTTTATAGTAATAAAGTATTGTGTGAAATGTTTAATTTTTCATCTCTGGAAAATAGAGAATAGTCTAAAACTACTATGTTTTATAAGAAATCTGAGCTCTATCATCTTGGAAAAGAATATTAGTTTTTTTAATAACTATAATTGTTTATAAATACTATATTTAAAAAATTGGTTAAGCAAGAGTCTTAACTTATGACAACTAGATCTGAAAATGTGTTTTTAGCGTACTTTTCAAATTACAGAAAAATTTCTCATTTGTATATTATTTGCTAGGAAAAATATATTCTTACAGATATTGTTCTAGGTAATGCTGATTTTGTTCAGAGGGGTTAACAACATTGATATTAAAGTGATCTCAATATGTATTAATAAATATTGGCATGACACATAGTTTGCTATGACAAAAAAATGACAGTTTTTCAATAAAATATCTATTAGGTCTGTAGCATGTTGTACAGACTGCACCTCACACCCATTAGGATGGCTACTATTAAAAAAAACCGTAAGTAACAGGTGTTGGGAAGGATGTGGAGAAATCGAAACCCTTGTACACTATTTATGGGAATATGAAATGGTGCAGCCACTACTGAAAACAGTATAGCAGTTTAAATATTCCCAAAAATAAGAATTAAAAACAGAATTACCATATGATCCAGCAATTCCACTTCTGGGTTTACAACCAAAAGAACTGAAAGCAGTCTCAAAAAGATATTCATACATACACGTTCACAGCAAAAAAAAAAAGTAGCCAAAAGATGGAAACTGAAATGTGGATCAATGGATGAATGGATAAGCAAACTGGTATATAGATACAATAGAGTATTATTCAGCCATAAAAGGGAAATTCTGATACATGAGATGTGAATGGACCTTGAAGACAGTATGCTAAGTGAAACAAACCAGCCACAAAAGACAAATATTGTATGATTCCACTTACGAGATACACAGAATAGTCAAACTCAGAGACAGGAAGTAGAATGGTGGTTATCAGAGGCTAGAAACTGGGAATTACTGCTTAATGTAATGGTACAGAGTTTCAGTTTGAGACGATGTGAAACTTCCAATGACAAACAGTGGTGATGGTTGGACAACAAAGTAAATGTACTTAATGCCACTGCGTTACTTAAAATTGTTACACTTAAAAATGGTTCATTTTAAGTTACGTATATTTTACAATAAAAAAATAAAAGAGTATCTGGCGTTTGTATGTATAGGAGCTTGTTTCTAATAAACAGCACAGTAATCTTAAAATCCAGTAAATTATTGAAAGGGGTTAAACATACAACTAGAAATGTCTTAGAGCACCTTTCACCTGCACAGTTTCGTGTAAGTTTTTTGACCTAAGGTGGAGCCTAGGGCTCCAAGTTGCTGGTCAAGTTCTACTGGAGTGGGCAGAGGGCAGTGATTCTAAAAAAGGATGGTGCCGCTCCATGGGCAGTGTAATGGAAACGTCTGAGAACATATTTGGTTGTTGGAGTGGCTGGGTGGATTACTGCAACATATGAAGCGACCCCATCAATGAAGTGTTGTACTGTGTCCTGCACAATTTTCTAATGACCCTCTGGACACTCCTGTTGTTAAAAAAATGTTCATAATCTGAGTCTAGAACCAATTCTCATTTCCCATATAAACACAAAGACCTTTTGCATGGCTTTAACATATACTGAGTTTCCCCAGGAATGCAACTAGTACTACATAAGTGGAGAGAAGAATGTATCTTCATCATTCAGAAATTTCAGAAAAGATGAGCTTCATTTCTGACAATCACATTCTCAGTGGCACAGCTATTGCCACTGGCATGTGTCGCAAACTACAATGATACTACAAGTAGAAATAAGTATCTGACTTTTGTAATGACTTGTAGTTGAGCATTTACATACTGAAAAACAAATTACTTTCTTTTATTTCCTCTTAATACATTACAGTTAAGGTGTTATACTGATTGCTTCTTAATAAGAACATCAGGATAGGTTATTACCTACAAATTTTGTTTGTATATTATGGGGCACATTAAAATTATTTGCTACCGAATGGGGCATTGGGTCTGATAAGGATGGGAACCATCGCTTTAGGGCAAGTAAAATATGGACCTTTTCCTTTGCCAAATCCCTGACTCCATCTTCAATTCAGAAACCCAGACCTCCTTCTCAAACACAGAAAAGAGAAGCTAACTCTGTTTGCCTTTGCTGAACATTACAAACATTTCCCACAGAACGCAAAGCACTCAAGAAAGAATTTTCTTCTCTTCCTCCCATCCATCCAAGTACAGTGTCCAGAGGTGGGATACCCACCAGCCAAAGATACGGAATGACAAGATCATCCTGAAATTAACTGTAAGGCTGGGCAAGCACCACCTCCAAGTTTCTTTCCAACTCCAAGAAGCCTATGCAACCACCACTGGTTCTCAGGTGCCTTTAGATTATGGAACCCCCTAGTCAACAGCAACCCAGAACCCTCTCCCACTCCCTGGTGGTTTACAATGCCATTGGCCTCACTGGCTCGCACGGGCAACATAAAGCTCCAGGTGATTTACCCCAATGGTCACATGCACCTGTCACGATAACCTTTATGGGCCTTGCCAAACCATAAACCTGAAGACTAAGAGTTAAAGAGCACCTGGAATCTGCTGAGGAACTGTAGCAAATCACTTTTAAGAACCACAGGTATATTTCATAGAGCGTTATTTTCATCCCTAACCAATGAAATTAGGAATAGTGGGGGAAAAAATAAAATTGAAAATAATTTCATATGCATTATTGTTAAAACTCCCACATAGTTTAAAAGGACTAAAACTAAATTATAATATGCAGAGTTAAAAAAACAAAATTAGAATGAAAACTCAACATAAGTAATCATAAAGTCAACTTAGAATACTAAATGAATATAAATATGCAAATATTCACAATGGGATTATCTGTAAGACTCTTCATTTTCTCCAACAGTGCTCTATACAAAATCATTTATAGTAAAGCAAATGTAAAATGTATCTCTACTACTAACCATATGATTATCTATTTTGCAAAAAGAGAAATGATCTGAATAACACACTGCACTCAAAAAAAAAAAAAAAAAAAGATTTGGAAGCTCTGTTTTTCCCAATGAGCAAGTTATTATCCAACTCCACTTTCTAAAAGATTTGCATTTCTATGATCATTGCTTTTATCATAATTACTTGTTTCTCATGTAAGCATGAGAGTTCTCCTCAGAGCAAGAAATAATACTTTCATTTTTACCTGCTCAGTGCCTAGCATATCTAGCGAACAATAGCAAGCACCATGTTTTTGTTAATGCACAAAAATAACTAACTTTATAGTTCTTACTATGTGATAAGCACTATGCTAAGCATTTCGCATTCATTTTTTCCATTAATCTTAATGAGCGTTGTGTCATTACCATGTCATACAATAAATGGTAAAACTGAGGCTTAAAGATTTAAACAAGTTGCCCAAGGTCACACCGTTTGTTATCAGAGATCCAGGAGTCACAGGTTTTATATTAATTTCAGTAAATTAAGTACTTCTCAGTAAAGTACAAAATAATGAAGGTCAAAGGGGATGAAACACTGTCCAAGGGGTGCAGTAACTCTTATTAAGATATTTTACATATTTACTTTAATAATATTTTTTTATTATATCTATGATTTATTTCCAAATCAGAAAATTAGGTATGAGATTCCCAAATAGCATTTGTTCTTTTGAGATAGATAACATGACCTGCTTGATAATACTCTACTTTTCAAAAAGTACTACAGTGAAAAATGCCTGCAGTTATAGAATAATTTAGCTAAAAGACCTAGTAATGAAATATTTAAAAGAGAAAGCAAAAATAAATGCATGACATATTCAATTTCACAAGACAGAAAAAATGCTCTGCCAAAACTACTAAAGCAAATTAAAAATAAAGATTGTCATTAAAAATAATTTATCAAGTATCTCCTGCTATTTAAATTACTGAGATATTATACGAAGTATCCATGTTATGTATAAACACACAGAGTTTTATTTTTTATACACAGTAGTACACTAACCTGCACAGTCACTTTTCCATTAGCACATTCATGATGGAATGTTAACGGCACTTTAAATCACAGAAAGAGAAGGCATAAGAATGACTCTAATGCAACAGATCTGTAGATGTGAAGTGAGATTTGTGAAAAGACAGAATTACTTAGCAAGAAAGGACTTGCAAAGGTCATCTAGTCGCTTTGTCAGCTTTTGGGAGCACTATAAGACTACGCCATTACTGAGATGAAAATGTTATTTTTGGACTTTAGAGGGAGGAAAAAAATCCAACTTCCTCTATAAAGCCATTCCAGAGACAAACAATATTTAGAATCATAAAATTCCTATTTATACTCAATACAAATCCTCAAATAGTTCAGCTTAAATCCATTTCCTTTTGTTTAGTCTCTGTGGAATGTGCAAAACAGTTGATGATTACAATACATCCTCACATATAAAGTCTTCAGCTTTTTCTTTTTTGGGGGACAAATACACCATCTTTAGCTTTTCTCATAGGCTTTATTTTCTAACCTATTATAAATCCTTTTCTCTGATGCCTCTCAATTACTCTTATAAGGCCAAGTGAAAAAGCAGGTGGTACGCTAATGCTCTGAAATGTCAACCAGCTATTAAGTCATCATTCTTGCTTCTCCAATTGCTGGTATTTTTGTAAAGTCATCCAATGAAAGCTGAACAACCATGGAGAATGTTACAGAAGAGATGGGCAAGGAGGAGTGGGAAAATCAGGTAAGCATAAAATCAATTCCTGACAATTTTGAAGATGCCTCATTTAAAGGTAAATTGTAAACACTCAGAAAGGAAATCACTAGCATGACGAAGTACAATAGATTCATTAAAAAAGGTCCGTCTGGTTTTGGTAAGATTATTAGACAGGGAAAAAAGCATAACTATACCTGAGACCTACAGTAGCTTAATCTCAGCAAAGCTTTAACAATATGTCCCATAATATTCTTGTGCTCAATGCAAGAACACAATGCTAGACTAGCTCCTTTAGATGGGTTCCTGTCTGGTACCTATTAAAAGAATGATTAATGAATTACTATGAGTGTGAATAATGTGCTACAACATGCATACTTTAATCAGAGGGTGGACAAAAAGAAGGAAAACCACTATTTCTAAATATATCAAAACTCATTAATAATAAACTAGAACAAATTATCTTCACATACATTCAAATGGACATAAAATACAGAACTTAGATTCAAATTGTCTATTTCTCAATACGTTCTTGGTTTGCTCTAAACAGTTACATAATGAATTTCAGTGGAATAAAGTGCCAACAGTGAAGTTTGCTAAACACAAAACAGAGTGATGGAGAATCTACCCTAAACAGACTCTATTACTGGAGGCCATGTAGAGTTCAAGCAAAGTCTAAGTGCTTGCTGTTGAGCAAATACATCTGGGTTTTTTCCTAATAGGTATGGACACACACACAGAGGGACCCTAGGAAGCAAAGGTGTCTGGGGGTAATGTGATAAAGATGATTACAGAACTACAACTATTTAGCCTAAATAAAAGAGCGAGGGGTTCTACAGTCCAAACATCTAAAACATTTTCAGATGCTCTATAAAAGAGAAAATGCATACAAGGACCACAGAGACAAATGCAACTGAAATGTGTCAGCCTCCCTCGGGTGGTCTCAACGAGTCAGCACTGAGTCTCCCTTGAAGCTGTAGTCAGTACTTTGGCCAATCCCTAAAATAAATCCAGCGTCACAATTTTTTTTCTTTTTTAAAGTTTCACGAACATTTTGTGGGAAGACAAGGAATAAGATTTCCAGCACACCATGCATACTAGAAACGTAACACTATTACCCCCACACATCCATTTTTCCTTCCCGTTTCTCTTCACTGAAAGTCACCTCAACTCTCTTCTATTCTGTCATTAATGGTGTCTTAGAAACGATCAACCATGTTCAGCTACACTAACTCCTAATATGTGGCTGAATAAGGAACATTTATTATTTCTCCCAGGTATTTTAAAGATCTCTCCCCCAACCTCTAGGAGCTGTTCGAAGTATTCCTTCAATCCAAGAAAGGTTTCTTTTTAGGTGGAGAGATTTCCCACTGCTAGTGAAATGGTAGCTACAAGAGCAAAACCTCTTTGAAAACACGAACCTGCTGAAAATTCCATTGATTTTGCTTGTGCAGCACCAACTCTGGAAGAAATATGTAGCAGTTCTTTTGCTGCTGTTATATTAACCTGAACATATAGATGTGTACCCTTAGTCTGAGATGCTGAGAAGGGCACCTGTGATTTCCAGTCAAGATGTTGGAGTAGATAAATGCTGTGCATGCTTCCTCTCATGCTGACATCAAAACTACAAGTAAACTACAGAACAGCCATCGTTGAGAACTGCCTGAAATCTACGTGAACCGAAGCCCTACAACTACAGACATACAGAAGAAGCCACCTCGAGACTGGTAGCAGGAGGGGCAGAGATGGGATGGGCTTGTTCCACACCCACGTGTGGCGGTTAAAACTCAGGCTCCCCAGTCCAGGGTTCCAGTGCTGGGGAGAGAAGTCCCCATAATTTCTGGCCGTGAAAACCAGTGGAGACTGTGGCTCAGTGAAACTAGTGAGGCCACAGTTCCAGGCGACGTTCCTCTTAAAGGACCAATGCACAGATTTACTCGCTGTCAGATTCACTCGCTCTGAGCCCCAGCACTGGGGCAGCAGCTTCAAAGGGACATACAGAGAGGAACTAAATTGTCTGTCTTCAGAGCGAGGTCTGGGGGAGCAGCTTTATCCGACACAGAGGGGCTGGCAGAAACCATCATTCCTTTGTTGAGCCCTCCCCCAATCCAGCTGCATGTGCAGATGCAGGAGGCCTCCAAATCTGAGTCTCCATCAACATAGCTAATACCATTTGTCTGCCCCACCCTGGTGAATCCTGAGACCCCACCCCGTCCAACTTTCGGGTACACCCAAGCCACTTCCAGTGGCTTTTCCATACAAAAAACCTGTCTTGACTCATGCTGCAGACTTTCCTAAACTCTCTCAAATGTTCACAAAACCCAAACAAGCAGCATCTGGCTTTAGCGTGTCCCACACCTCTTGTTGAGTAGCCCCAAAGCCCGGCACTAGTGACAGCCAGCTCAGTTCGCAGCTTGGCCTCTTGAGGCACCTACAAGCCCAGCTCAGGTAGCAGCCATCTGCGATTGCTTTGTAGCTCATGCCAGGTGGCCCCAGGCAGGGCACAGGCTGTGGCTGAACTTGGCCTGCTGTGAGGCCCATCCCAGGAGGCCCCAGGGCTGGCTAACCCCGTGGCCAGCTTTGGATGAAGCCAGAGCACCACTCGGCCACCTCCAAGGACAATGTACCCAAATGGCAGGCACCAGTGCCCTGCTAAAGTGAATCCTGCTCTGTAGCGTCAGCCCCTGCACAACAGCTTCTCCACTGTAGTCACAACCAGTCCTCACAACCAAACAGCCCGAAGGTCAATCCCTCCCACTGATGTGCAAATGGCACCTGGGCTCAATTACAACAGGAGTGTACACACAAGCCACACAAAGGACACACCTGGCTCAGGTGACCAGGAAGACTGCACCACCGGACACCTATTATATAAGACCACTCTACTATGACCGGGAGGCAAAGCAGCCCTACCTGATACATAGAAACAAAAACAGAGAGGCAGCCAAAATGGAGAAACATGTCCCAAATGAAAGGACCAAGATCCAGAAAAAGAAGCAAAATGGAGACAAGCAATCTACCAGATGCAGAGTTCAAAACCCTGATTATAAGGATGCTCAATGATCTCAGTGAGAACTTCAACAAAGAGAGAGAAAACATAAAATTGGAGTTAGAAAACATAAAAAAAGAACAAGTCAAAAATAAAGAATAACTTTTTCTTACCTTTTTTTTAATGGTTGTTCAAATCTATACATAATGTATTGCTCTTAAGACCTAACTTGAAACTTCACAGGAAGTCTTAAGCCAGCAATCCCAAAGCAGCGACACTCCCCTAGAGTCAGAATCCTGACATGCGTTCAGAGAAACTGCTGTCCAGGCAATAAAAGGCTTAGAGTTTTCTAGCATTATTGTTCCCCATTGTATGTGTCAATCAGTTCACCCCCGCCAGATTCTGCATGGTCACCCCCCACTGCAGAAGATAGTTCCCTGTGCGTGAAATGTCAAAAACTTAAACGCTGGGGCATTCTGGGATGCAGTGTTCCTGGGGGCAGCACTCTGTTCAACACTGCAGTGAGGCACTTGGAGTTTTGGTGAGTGTGCAGAGGCTTTTACTCCTGGGCTCACAACACCATCTAGAAACTAAGACTGTGGTTGAGACTTGCTGTAAGAGATGAAACTAGTTCCTCTTTTTCTTTCTTGGTGGGTTGGACACTGTACTCTGCAGCCTTAGGACACTGAGCTGAGTCCTACTTGTCTTTTGGGAAGACAGGACTTGCGTGAACACTTATTTCTGCATTTCATCTCTAATATGAAGCTGTGCACACGCTTTGTCTCCAGATGAGATATTTCCCCCCCTCTGCTTTGTAGGCCTTTGCTAAACAGACATCTGTCTCCTGGCTAGTCTCTTTCTCATTCTGTAACAGGGGCTCACTGAACCTTTCTGTAGAAATGCCTAATAACCAATTAATTGTCCTCCATGTGGTTTTGAAAAGGGTGGGGTAGGATGGGGTTGGAAGCGGGTGTGGATAGTAAGTTACTGGAATGCTGACCCCCGTTCAGACTCTAGGACCCCTTCTCTTCCCTAATGGGGCTTGGGCACCTTCCTTCCTGCTTCGTACAGAACTCCTGGGGGCCCAGGTCAGTGACCACCAGCCTGTGGCACACGGGATCAGGGATTCTTCGCTCCTGCTACAAAAGCTCTGTGAGCTTTCCTGGACAGTACTGGAAAGGGGAATGCTATTTATTTTTATATTGTGTATGTTTTGCCATGGTCTGCTGAGTCCCTGTTTCACTTAGAGCGACGCTTACCTCAATACTTAATTCAATATTGTGTGTTGGATAACTTTTTAAAAGAAATTTTTAAAAAGCTCTTTGATCCTTGGAGGTCTGTATTTTATTTCCATATGAACTGGTTATTTTTTATAAAGTACGTTCTTAAAATAGCATACATAAATAAATAAGTAAAAAGAATAACTGAAATGAAAAGTACATTAGAGGGAATCAACAGATTAGATGAAGCAGAAGATAGAATCAACAATTTAAAAGATAAGGTAGCAGAAAACATCCAATTAGAACAGAATGAAGAAAAAAGAATCCAAAAGAATTAGGATAATTTAAGGGGCCTCTGGGACAATATCAAGTCTGATAACATTCACATCATAAGGGTACCAAAAGAGAAGACAGACAGCAAGGAATTGAAAACCTACTTGAAGAAATGAAAGAAAACTTCACTAACCTGGTGGAGGAAATATTCAAGCCCAGGAAGCACAGAGTCCCAAACAAGATGAACCCAAAGAAGCCCACACCAAGACACATTATAATTAAAATGCCAAGGGTTAAAGACAAAGAGAGACTCTTAAAAGCAGCAAGACTAGAAGGGAGTGCCCATAAGACAGGCAGCTGATTACTCAACAGAAACTTTGTGGGTCAGAAGGGACTGGCAGTAAACATTCAAAGTGATGAGAAGCAAGGACCTACAACCAAGCTTACTCTCCCCAGCAAAGATATCATTTAAAATTGAAGGACAGATAAAGAGCTTCACAGACAATAAAACGCTAAAGGAGTTCACCAGCACCAAGCAAGTATTAAAAGGAATCTTAGAGGGACTTCTTTAAGACAAAGAAAAAAAAAGATAAAAAATATAGATGATAAAATAGCAATAACTACTTGTCTATCAACAATTACTTTAAAAGTAAATGTATTAATATTCCAATCAAAAGATAAGGTGACTGAATGGATAAGAAAACAAGACCCTTTCATATGCTGCCTACAACAGACTCAAGATCAAAAGACACACACAGGCTGAACGTAAAGGAATGGGAACAAAGATATTTCATTAAATGAAAATTTAAAAAAGAAAACAGAAAAAATGTTGGGGTAGCAATACTTATACCAGACAAAATAAGACTTTAAAACCAAGGTTATAACGAGAAAAGAAAAGGACCCAGTAATCACACTTCTGAGTATTTATCTGAAGAAATCTAAAGTGTTTCTTTGAAGGGACGTGTACATCCACATGTTCATTGCAGCATTGTTTACAGGGGCCTAGATGTGAGGGCAGCCTGGGGTCTGTCTATGGATGAATGGATAAATAGGTGGTGGGAAATATATACAATGGAATATTGCTAAGCCATGGAAGGGAATGGGTTCTTGTCATCTGTGGTGGCATGGATGGACCTGGGGTATTGTGCTGAATGGTGTCAGATCGAGAAAAGAAGATGCAGTGTGATTTCACTTACATGTGGAACTTAAGGAACAAAATAAACTAAACGTAAAAGAAGTATCTGTTTACTCATATATAAAATATAATAATACAAACTTCCTCATTGAGTTGCTAGAGGATTTAATAAGATATCTTAAAAAGCCAGGCAAACTCCCTGGCACATTAGCAGACACTCAATAACTATTAATGAAAGAAGCTACTTATCGGTCCCTTAGGATACTGCCTGGCAAATGGGAAGCACTGTATAAGTATCTGTAAATACATAAAACAACTGAGCACCTTTCCAGTGACTTTTAACCATGCTATACAATTCCATGATCCAGTGGGAATGTCGCAGAGACAATTTCAGCTTTTTGACAGGATGGACTAAGAGACACCAAAAATCTCTTTTGACTCAACTTCCTATCAGTCTATGACTCAGAGTATTTTGGATTGTGGAGCTTACACTTTAGAAACAAACACAGCCTGCCTTCACAAATACTAATAGTATAGATTAATTTGTATTTTAAATTTAATAAGAACCAGAGTTTATACTGCAGAGCCATAATGCACTTCTAAAAACATGACATTTAAAGAAATTCTTTCTTGTTGACACAAACATATTAAGGAGTGGAAAATTTCACTAGCATGCCGAGTGGTAAACAGTTGACATTCTTAAACTCTCCTTCTCTAAATCAATGTCTTCTAACAGATTGTTCTTTTATCATCAAAGCTGTACTCCATTAACTTCTCAAATACTTCTCAAAACCACATTCTGTTGCTGATTTAAGATATAATTTCCTTCTCTTCATAAACTAATGTCCAACTAAGTAAATATGTGCCTTCATAATGTAGCCAGTTTCTTCCAACACTCATGCACCTGACCAGTAAAACAATACCTAACAAGCTTGTGAGAATTAAATGAGGTATTAATACAACATTACTTATAAACTGCAATATACTATATATGAATGAGCTTCTCCCAAACTGGATCCTTGAACACATATTATGAAGAACGCCAAAAGTGCTCTGTGAATATCAGCCTATATAAGGTGTGTACTAGCCTTTCTTTTTGAGGACACACAATGCAGATTACCATCAAAGGTGTCCTACTTTAAAAAAAGTCTACTAACATTAACTCATCACTTCTTAGATGGAATTAACTGGGGAACCATTTTACTTGATTTTTGGAAATCCAGTGTTCTGGAGAAAACTGGAAGATACCGTATTGCACAATATCAACTATTATGTTAGCTATCAAAGTATTTCTCCTGAAAAGTAATATTGCTAAATGGAAAGAATATAAAAATATACTTCCTGCCTTCATGAGGACATATTCAAATTGTTTTACTAAAACATAATCTTTAAGAGATTTTCACATTGTTCTCAAAAATATGTGCTATAACAATTCAAGGCAATATTATTCTTTTTAAAAGTATTAACTGGTAAAATCACTCCAGGTAATACATTGCTAAATAACTTGAAGTCTTTGATTTGCAAATGGATAGCAGAAATATTTATTTTCAAAATGTAATGAGAATTTTTGAAGGCTATAACCAAAAGGGGCTGAAAGCTGTCTGATCAATGTCCAAACTCCAACTTTGTACTGAGTTTCTCCTGAACATTTAACTTATTCCATGATGGGAATACCAGAATAAATCCTACGTATATGCAAACCACCTCTCTAAAATACAAAGTTCAGCACAGTAGTTCTTGTCTTATAGAAAAACAGACTTTTATTTTTTAACTTGAAAAAGTTCTTACAAGATCACCTGGTTCATTCCTCTCATTTTTCTTAATCAAACTGAGGTCCAGAGAACTACAGAGGTTGGGCTCTGTGTGCTGTTGTGTTGTAATCTACGCTTTGCTGACTGCCACATGCTCACATCATGTGTAAACCATTCTAATGTTTCCCCCCACATTTTGAAGAAAAACGGTCTGCAATGAGCTAACCTAAAAAAAGGGGATAGCTATAATTTGTAAAAGTCACTTGTAGGGTGTTGGAGGGACCATTTAAAGGAGAAGCAGTCATCTTCCAGAGAGGCCGCAGGGAAGAGCTGCTCGACAGAGCTGTGTCTAAGCACAGATCTATGAAGCAAAGTAGCAGAAGGGATTCATTTATGTACTGACGGTTAATAAGTGATCCAATCAATTCAGGGAGGTCAACATT
>NW_022680405.1:0-26806 GCF_004115265.2 Rhinolophus ferrumequinum
TAATTTCACCTGATTGCCAATGAGTTTCACTGATTGCACATCAATTTCACGTTTCCTTATTAATTTCACCTGATTGCAAACCAATTTCACCTGATTCTAAATTAATATCTCCTGACCTGATTGGAAATCAATTCACATGTTTCCGAATTAATTTCTCCTGTTTGCAAATCAATTTCACATGATTGCAAATTAATTTCACCTGATTGCCAATCAGTTTCACTGATTGCACATCAATTTCACGTGTTTCCTTATTAATTTAACCGGATTGCAAATCAATTTCACCTGATTGCAAATCATTTTTACCTGTTTGCAAATCAATTTCATATGTTTCCTAATTAATTGCACCTAGTTGTAAATCAGTTTCACCTGATTGCAAATCAGTTTGACCTGTTTCCAATGAATTTCCCCTGATTGAAAATTAATTTCCACCTGATTGGAAATCAATTACACCTCTTTCCAATTTAATATCACCTGATTGCAAATTAATTGCAGCTGATTGTATATCTATTTCACCTGTTTCAAAATTATTTCACCTGATTGCAACCAATTTCACCTGATTCTAAATTAATATCTCCTGACCTGATTGGAAATCAAATTCACATGTTTCCGAATTAATTTTCAACCTGTTTTGCAAATCAATTTCACATGATTGCAAATTAATTTCACACCTGATTGCCAATGAGTTTCACTGATTGCACATCAATTTCACATGTTTCCTTATTAATTTCACACCTGATTGCAAACCAATTTCACCTGATTCTAAATTAATATCTCCTGACCTGATTGGAAATCAATTCACATGTTTCCGAATTAATTTCTCCTGTTTGCAAATCAATTTCACATGATTGCAAATTAATTTCACCTGATTGCCAATGAGTTTCACTGATTGCACATCAATTTCACGTTGTTTCCTTATTAATTTACCTGATTGCAAATCAATTCACCTGATTGCAAATCATTTTCAATGTTCCCAATTAATTTCACTAATTGCAATTTATTTCACGTGTTTCCTTACTAATTTCACCTGATTGCAAATCATTTCAGCTCATGCAAATCAATTTCTCCTGTTTCTAACTCAATTTCATCTGTTTGCTAATTAATTTCACATGATTGCCAATGAGTTTCACTGATTGCAAATCAATTTCACGTGGTTCCTTATTAATTTAACCTGATTGCAAATCAATCGCAGCTGATGCAAATCAATTTCACCTGTTTCTATTTAATTTCACCTGATTGCAAATGAATTTGACCTGATTTCACATCAATTTCAACTGATAGGCAATCAATTTCACCTGTTCCAATTAATTTCCCCTGATGGCAAAATAATTTCACCTTATTGCCAATTTCACCTGATTGCAAATCATTTCCACATGTTTCCTAATTAACTTCACCTGATTGCAAATTAATTTCACCTGATTGCAAACTCATTCACCTGATTGAAAATTAATTTCACCTGATTGCAAATCTGCAAATCATTTTCACGTGATTGGAAATCAAATTCACCTGTTTCGGAATTAATTCCACCTGTTTGCAAATCAATTTCATATGTTTCTAATTAATTGCATCTAATTGTAAATCAATTTCACCTGATTGCAAATGAGTTTCACTGATTGCAAATCAATAACACATGTTTCCTAATTAATTTCACCTGATTACAAATCAATTCACCTGATTGCACATCATTTTCACATGTTTCCTAATTACGTTCACCTGATTGTAAATCAATTACACTTGTTTCCTAAATAATTCACCTGATTTCAAATCCATTTCACCTGATTGCAAATCATTTTCACCTGATGGAAATTATTTACACCTGTTTCCAATTTAATATCACCTGATTGCAAATTAATTGCAGCTGATTGAAAATCAATTTCATCTGTTTCAAAATTAATTTAACCTGATTGCAAACCAATTTCACCTGATTTTAAATTAATAACACCTGACCTGATTGGAAATCAAGTCACATGTTTCCTAATCAATTTCAAATGATTGCAAATCAATTTCACCTGTTTCTAACTCAATTTCACCTGATTGCTAATTAATTTCACCTGATTGCCAATGAGTTTCACTGATTGCACATCAATTTCACGTGTTTCCTTATTAATTTAACCTGATTGCAAATCAATTTCACCTGATTGCAAATCATTATTACCTGTTTGCAAATCAATTTCATATGTTTCCTAATTAATTGCACCTAATTGGTAAATCAGTTTCACCTGATTGCAAATCAGTTTGACCTGTTTCAAATGAATTTCCCCTGATTGCAAATGAATTCCACCTGATTGGAAATCAATTACACCTCTTTCAATTTAATATCACCTGATTGCAAATTAATTGCAGCTGATGTATATCTATTTCACCTGTTTCAAAATTTATTTCACCTGATTGCAAACCAATTTCACCTGATTCTAAATTAATATCTCCTGACCTGATTGGAAATCAATTCACATGTTTCCGAATTAATTTCACCTGTTTGCAAATCAATTTCACATGATTGCAAATTAATTTCACCTGATTGCCAATGAGTTTCTCTGATTGCACATCAATTTCACATGTTTCCGATTAATTTCACCAGATTACAAACCAATTTCACCTGATTCTAAATTAATATCTCCTGACCTGATTGGAAATCAATTCACATGTTTCCGAATTAATTTCTCCTGTTTGCAAATCAATTTCACATGATTGCAAATTAATTTCACCTGATTGCCAATGAGTTTCACTGATTGCACATCAATTTCACGTGTTTCCTTATTAATTTAACCGGATTGCAAATCAATTTCACCTGATTGCAAATCATTTTCACATGTTTCCCAATTAATTTCACCTGATTGCAAATTTATTTCACGTGTTTCCTTACTAATTTCCCTGATTGCAATCAATTCAGCTCATGCAAATCAATTTTCTCCTGTTTCTAACTCAATTTCATCTGATTGCTAATTAATTTCACATGATTGCCAATGAGTTTCACTGATTGCAAATCAATTTCACGTGGTTCCTTATTAATTTAACCTGATTGCAAATCAATCGCAGCTGATTGCAAATCAATTTCACCTGTTTCTAATTAATTTCACCTGATTGCAAATGAATTTGACCTGATTTCACATCAATTTCAACTGATAGGCAATCAATTTCACCTGTTTCCAAATTAATTTCCCCTGATGGCAAAATAATTTCACCTTATTGCCAATTTCACCTGATTGCAAATCATTTCCACATGTTTCCTAATTAACTTCACCTGATTGCAAATTAATTTCACCTGATTGCAAACTCATTCACCTGATTGAAAAATTAATTTCACCTGATTGCAAATCTGCAAATCATTTTCACGTGATTGGAAATCAATTCACCTGTTTCGGAATTAATTCCACCTGTTTGCAAATCAATTTCATATGTTTCTAATTAATTGCATCTAATTGTAAATCAATTTCACCTCATTGCAAATGAGTTTCACTGATTGCAAATCAATAACACATGTTTCCTAATTAATTTCACCTGATTACAAATCAATTTCACCTGATTGCACATCATTTTCAGATGTTTCCTAATTACTTTCACCTGATTGTAAATCAATTTCACCTGTTTCCTAAATAATTCACCTGATTTCAAATCCATTTCACCTGATTTCAAATCATTTTCACCTGATTGGAAATTATTTACACCTGTTTCCAACTTAATATCACCTGATTGCAAATTAATTGCAGCTGATTGAAAATCAATTTCATCTGTTTCAAAATTAATTTAACCTGATTGCAAACCAATTTCACCTGATTGCTCATTAATTTCACCTGATTGCCAATGAGTTTCACTGATTGCAAATCAATTTCACGTGTTTCCTTATTAATTTAAACGGATTGCAAATCAATTTCACCTGATGTTGCAATCATTTTCACATGTTCACCAATTAATTTCACCTGAGTGCAAATTTATTTCACGTGTTTCCTTACTAATTTCACCTGATTGCAAATCACTTCAGCTCATGCAAATCAATTTCTCCTGTTTCTAACTCAATTTCATCTGATTGCTAATTAATTTCACATGATTGCCATTGAGTTTCACTGATTGCAAATCAATTTCACGTGTTCCTTATTAATTTAACCTGATTGCAAATCAATCGCAGCTGATTGCAAATCAATTTCACCTGTTTCTAATTTAATTTCACCTGATTGCAAATGAATTTGACCTGATTTCACATCAATTTCAACTGATAGGCAATCAATTCACCTGTTTCCAAATTAATTTCCCCTGATGGCAAAATAATTTCACCTTATTGCCAATTTCACCTGATTGCAAATCATTTCCACATGTTTCCTAATTAACTTCACCTGATTGCAAATTAATTTCACCTGATTGCAAACTCATTCACCTGATTGAAAATTAATTTCACCTGATTGCAAATCTGCAAATCATTTTCACGTGATTGGAAATCAAATTCACCTGTTTCGGAATTAATTCCACCTGTTTGCAAATCAATTTCATATGTTTCTAATTAATTGCATCTAATTGTAAATCAATTTCACCTGATTGCAAATGAGTTTCACTGATTGCAAATCAATAACACATGTTTCCTAATTAATTTCACCTGATTACAAATCAATTTCACCTGATTGCACATTATTTTCACATGTTTCCTAATTACGTTCACCTGATTGTAAATCAATTACACTTGTTTCCTAAATAATTCACCTGATTTCAAATCCATTTCACCTGATTGCAAAGCATTTTCACCTGATTGGAAATTATTTACACCTGTTTCCAATTTAATATCACCTGATTGCAATTAATTGCAGCTGATTGAAAATCAATTTCATCTGTTTCAAAATTAATTTAACCTGATTGCAAACCAATTTCACCTGATTTTAAATTAATAACACCTGACCTGATTGGAAATCAAGTCACATGTTTCCTAATCAATTTCAAATGATTGCAAATCAATTTCACCTGTTTCTAACTCAATTTTCTCCTGATTGCTAATTAATTTCACCTGATTGCCAATGAGTTTCACTGATTGCACATCAATTTCACGTGTTTCCTTATTAATTTAACCTGATTGCAAATCAATTTCACCTGATTGCAAATCATTATTACCTGTTTGCAAATCAATTTCATATGTTTCCTAATTAATTGCACCTAATTGTAAATCAGTTTCACCTGATTGCAAATCAGTTTGACCTGTTTCCAAATGAATTTCCCCTGATTGCAAATGAATTTCCACCTGATTGGAAATCAATTACACCTCTTTCCAATTTAATATCACCTGATTGCAAATTAATTGCAGCTGATTGTATATCTATTTCACCTGTTTCAAAATTTATTTCACCTGATTGCAAACCAATTTCACCTGATTCTAAATTAATATCTCCTGACCTGATTGGAAATCAATTCACATGTTTCCGAATTAATTTCACCTGTTTGCAAATCAATTTCACATGATTGCAAATTAATTTCACCTGATTGCCAATGAGTTTCACTGATTGCACATCAATTTCACATGTTTCCTTATTAATTTCACCTGATTGCAAACCAATTTCACCTGATTCTAAATTAATATCTCCTGACCTGATTGGAAATCAATTCACATGTTTCCGAATTAATTTCTCCTGTTTGCAAATCAATTTCACATGATTGCAAATTAATTTCACCTGATTGCCAATGAGTTTCACTGATTGCACATCAATTTCACGTGTTTCCTCATTAATTTAACCTGATTGCAAATCAATTTCACCTGATTGCAAATCATTTTCACATGTTTCCCAATTAATTTCACCTAATTGCAAATTTATTTCACGTGTTTCCTTACTAATTTCACCTGATTGCAAATCAATTTCAGCTCATGCAAATCAATTTCTCCTGTTTCTAACTCAATTTCATCTGATTGCTAATTAATTTCACATGATTGCCAATGAGTTTCACTGATTGCAAATCAATTTCACGTGGTTCCTTATTAATTTAACCTGATTGCAAAT
The DNA here is from genome assembly GCF_004115265.2 of Rhinolophus ferrumequinum. Classification (NCBI taxonomy): domain Eukaryota; kingdom Metazoa; phylum Chordata; class Mammalia; order Chiroptera; family Rhinolophidae; genus Rhinolophus; species Rhinolophus ferrumequinum. Next base: position 5,967 of record NW_022680405.1, read on the forward strand.
CAATCGCAGCTGATTGCAAATCAATTTCACCTGTTTCTAATTTAATTTCACCTGATTGCAAATGAATTTGACCTGATTTCACATCAATTTCAACTGATAGGCAATCAATTTCACCTGTTTCCAAATTAATTTCCCCTGATGGCAAAATAATTTCACCTTATTGCCAATTTCACCTGATTGCAAATCATTTCCACATGTTTCCTAATTAACTTCACCTGATTGCAAATTAATTTCACCTGATTGCAAACTCATTCACCTGATTGAAATTAATTTCACCTGATTGCAAATCTGCAAATCATTTTCACGTGATTGGAAATCAAATTCACCTGTTTCGGAATTAATTCCACCTGTTTGCAAATCAATTTCATATGTTTCTAATTAATTGCATCTAACTGTAAATCAATTTCACCTCATTGCAAATGAGTTTCACTGATTGCAAATCAATAACACATGTTTCCTAATTAATTTCACCTGATTACAAATCAATTTCACCTCATTGCACATCATTTTCACATGTTTCCTAATTACGTTCACCTGATTGTAAATCAATTACACTTGTTTCCTAAATAATTCACCTGATTTCAAATCCATTTCACCTGATTTCAAATCATTTTCACCTGATTGGAAATTATTTACACCTGTTTCCAACTTAATATCACCTGATTGCAAATTAATTGCAGCTGATTGAAAATCAATTTCATCTGTTTCAAAATTAATTTAACCTGATTGCAAACCAATTTCACCTGATTGCTAATTAATTTCACCTGATTGCCAATGAGTTTCACTGATTGCACATCAATTTCACGTGTTTCCTTATTAATTTAACCGGATTGCAAATCAATTTCACCTGATTGCAAATCATTTTCACATGTTTCCCAATTAATTTCACCTGATTGCAAATTTATTTCACGTGTTTCCTTACTAATTTCACCTGATTGCAAATCAACTTCAGCTCATGCAAATCAATTTCTCCTGTTTCTAACTCAATTTCATCTGATTGCTAATTAATTTCACATGATTGCCATTGAGTTTCACTGATTGCAAATCAATTTCACGTGTTTCCTTATTAATTTAACCTGATTGCAAATCAATCGCAGCTGATTGCAAATCAATTTCACCTGTTTCTAATTTAATTTCACCTGATTGCAAATTAATTTGACCTGATTTCACAATTTCAACTGATAGGCAATCAATTTCACCTGTTTCCAAATTAATTTCCCCTGATGGCAAAATAATTTCACCTTATTGCCAATTTCACCTGATTGCAAATCATTTCCACATGTTTCCTAATTAACTTCACCTGATTGCAAATTAATTTCACCTGATTGCAAACTCATTCACCTGATTGAAAATTAATTTCACCTCATTGCAAATCTGCAAATCATTTTCACGTGATTGGAAATCAAGTCACATGTTTCCTAATCAATTTCAAATGATTGCAAATCAATTTCACCTGTTTCTAACTCAATTTCACCTGATTGCTAATTAATTTCACCTGATTGCCAATGAGTTTCACTGATTGCACATCAATTTCACGTGTTTCCTTATTAATTTAACCTGATTGCAAATCAATTTCACCTGATTGCAAATCATTATTACCTGTTTGCAAATCAATTTCATATGTTTCCTAATTAATTGCACCTAATTGAAAATCAGTTTCACCTGATTGCAAATCAGTTTGACCTGTTTCCAAATGAATTTCCCCTGATTGCAAATGAATTTCCACCTGATTGGAAATCAATAACACCTCTTTCCAATTTAATATCACCTGATTGCAAATTAATTGCAGCTGATTGTATATCTATTTCACCTGTTTCAAAATTTATTTCACCTGATTCCAAACCAATTTCACCTGATTCTAAATTAATATCTCCTGACCTGATTGGAAATCAATTCACATGTTTCCGAATTAATTTCACCTGTTTGCAAATCAATTTCACATGATTGCAAATTAATTTCACCTGATTGCCAATGAGTTTCACTGATTGCACATCAATTTCACGTTTCCTTATTAATTTCACCTGATTGCAAACCAATTTCACCTGATTCTAAATTAATATCTCCTGACCTGATTGGAAATCAATTCACATGTTTCCGAATTAATTTCTCCTGTTTGCAAATCAATTTCACATGATTGCAAATTAATTTCACCTGATTGCCAATCAGTTTCACTGATTGCACATCAATTTCACGTGTTTCCTTATTAATTTAACCGGATTGCAAATCAATTTCACCTGATTGCAAATCATTTTCACATGTTTCCCAATTAATTTCACCTGATTGCAAATTTATTTCACGTGTTTCCTTACTAATTTCACCTGATTGCAAATCAATTTCAGCTCATGCAAATCAATTTCTCCTGTTTCTAACTCAATTTCATCTGATTGCTAATTAATTTCACATGATTGCCAATGAGTTTCACTGATTGCAAATCAATTTCACGTGGTTCCTTATTAATTTAACCTGATTGCAAATCAATCGCAGCTGATTGCAAATCAATTTCACCTGTTTCTAATTTAATTTCACCTGATTGCAAATGAATTTGACCTGATTTCACATCAATTTCAACTGATAGGCAATCAATTTCACCTGTTTCCAAATTAATTTCCCCTGATGGCAAAATAATTTCACCTTATTGCCAATTTCACCTGATTGCAAATCATTTCCACATGTTTCCTAATTAACTTCACCTGATTGCAAATTAATTTCACCTGATTGCAAACTCATTCACCTGATTGAAAATTAATTTCACCTGATTGCAAATCTGCAAATCATTTTCACGTGATTGGAAATCAAATTCACCTGTTTCGGAATTAATTCCACCTGTTTGCAAATCAATTTCATATGTTTCTAATTAATTGCATCTAATTGTAAATCAATTTCACCTGATTGCAAATGAGTTTCACTGATTGCAAATCAATAACACATTTTCCTAATTAATTTCACCTGATTACAAATCAATTTCACCTGATTGCACATCATTTTCACATGTTTCCTAATTACGTTCACCTGATTGTAAATCAATTACACTTGTTTCCTAAATAATTCACCTGATTTCAAATCCATTTCACCTGATTGCAAAGCATTTTCACCTGATTGGAAATTATTTACACCTGTTTCCAATTTAATATCACCTGATTGCAAATTAATTGCAGCTGATTGAAAATCAATTTCATCTGTTTCAAAATTAATTTAACCTGATTGCAAACCAATTTCACCTGATTTTAAATTAATAACACCTGACCTGATTGGAAATCAAGTCACATGTTTCCTAATCAATTTCAAATGATTGCAAATCAATTTCACCTGTTTCTAACTCAATTTTCTCCTGATTGCTAATTAATTTCACCTGATTGCCAATGAGTTTCACTGATTGCACATCAATTTCACGTGTTTCCTTATTAATTTAACCGGATTGCAAATCAATTTCACCTGATTGCAAATCATTTTCACATGTTTCCCAATTAATTTCACCTGATTGCAAATTTATTTCACGTGTTTCCTTACTAATTTCACCTGATTGCAAATCAACTTCAGCTCATGCAAATCAATTTCTCCTGTTTCTAACTCAATTTCATCTGATTGCTAATTAATTTCACATGATTGCCAATGAGTTTCACTGATTGCAAATCAATTTCACGTGTTTCCTTATTAATTTAACCTGATTGCAAATCAATCGCAGCTGATTGCAAATCAATTTCACCTGTTTCTAATTTAATTTCACCTGATTGCAAATTAATTTGACCTGATTTCACAATTTCAACTGATAGCAATCATTTCAACCTGTTTCCAAATTAATTTCCCCTGAATGGCAAATAATTTCACCTTATTGCCAATTTCACCTGATTGCAAATCATTTCCACATGTTTCCTAATTAACTTCACCTGATTGCAAATTATTTCACCTGATTGCAACTCATTCACCTGATTGAAAATTAATTTCACCTCATTGCAATCTGCAAATCATTTTCACGTGATTGGAATCAAGTCACATGTTTCCTAATCAATTTCAAATGATTGCAAATCAATTTCACCTGTTTCTAACTCAATTCACCTGATTGCTAATTAATTTCACCTGATTGCCAATGAGTTTCACTGATTGCACATCAATTTCACGTGTTTCCTTATTAATTTAACCTGATTGCAAATCAATTTCACCTGATTGCAAATCATTATTACCTGTTTGCAAATCAATTTCATATGTTTCCTAATTAATTGCACCTAATTGAAAATCAGTTTCACCTGATTGCAAATCAGTTTGACCTGTTTCCAAATGAATTTCCCCTGATTGCAAATGAATTTCCACCTGATTGGAAATCAATAACACCTCTTTCCAATTTAATATCACCTGATTGCAAATTAATTGCAGCTGATTGTAAATCAATTTCACCTGTTTCCTAAATAATTCACCTGATTGCAAACCAATTTCACCTGATTCTAAATTAATATCTCCTGACCTGATTGGAAATCAATTCACATGTTTCCGAATTAATTTCACCTGTTTGCAAATCAATTTCACATGATTGCAAATTAATTTCACCTGATTGCCAATGAGTTTCACTGATTGCACATCAATTTCACGTTTCCTTATTAATTTCACCTGATTGCAAACCAATTTCACCTGATTCTAAATTAATATCTCCTGACCTGATTGGAAATCAATTCACATGTTTCCGAATTAATTTCTCCTGTTTGCAAATCAATTTCACATGATTGCAAATTAATTTCACCTGATTGCCAATCAGTTTCACTGATTGCACATCAATTTCACGTGTTTCCTTATTAATTTAACCGGATTGCAAATCAATTTCACCTGATTGCAAATCATTTTCACATGTTTCCCAATTAATTTCACCTGATTGCAAATTTATTTCACGTGTTTCCTTACTAATTTCACCTGATTGCAAATCAATTTCAGCTCATGCAAATCAATTTCTCCTGTTTCTAACTCAATTTCATCTGTTTGCTAATTAATTTCACATGATTGCCAATGAGTTTCACTGATTGCAAATCAATTTCACGTGGTTCCTTATTAATTTAACCTGATTGCAAATCAATCGCAGCTGATTGCAAATCAATTTCACCTGTTTCTAATTTAATTTCACCTGATTGCAAATGAATTTGACCTGATTTCACATCAATTTCAACTGATAGGCAATCAATTTCACCTGTTTCCAAATTAATTTCCCCTGATGGCAAAATAATTTCACCTTATTGCCAATTTCACCTGATTGCAAATCATTTCCACATGTTTCCTAATTAACTTCACCTGATTGCAAATTAATTTCACCTGATTGCAAACTCATTCACCTGATTGAAAATTAATTTCACCTGATTGCAAATCTGCAAATCATTTTCACGTGATTGGAAATCAAATTCACCTGTTTCGGAATTAATTCCACCTGTTTGCAAATCAATTTCATATGTTTCTAATTAATTGCATCTAATTGTAAATCAATTTCACCTGATTGCAAATGAGTTTCACTGATTGCAAATCAATAACACATGTTTCCTAATTAATTTCACCTGATTACAAATCAATTTCACCTGATTGCACATCATTTTCACATGTTTCCTAATTAGGTTCACCTGATTGTAAATCAATTACACTTGTTTCCTAAATAATTCACCTGATTTCAAATCCATTTCACCTGATTGCAAATCATTTTCACCTGATTGGAAATTATTTACACCTGTTTCCAATTTAATATCACCTGATTGCAAATTAATTGCAGCTGATTGTAAATCTATTTCACCTGTTTCAAAATTAATTTCACCTGATTACAAATCATTTCACATGATTGCAAATTAATTTCACCTGATTGCCAATCAGTTTCACTGATTGCACATCAAGTTCACGTGTTTCCTTATTAATTTCACCTGATTGCAAATCATTTTCACATGTTTTCCAATTAATTTCACCTGATTACATATCAATTTCACCTGATTGTAAATCAATTTCACCTGTTTCCTAAATAATTCACCTCATTGCAAATCAATTTTACCTGATTGCAAATAATTTCCACCTGATTGGAAATCAATTACACCTGTTTCCAATTTAATATCACCTGATTGCAAATTAATTGCAGCTGATTGTAAATCTATTTCACCTGTTTCAAAATTAATTTCACCTGATTGCAAACCAATTTCACGTGATTCTAAATTAATATCTCCTGACCTGATTGGAAATCAATTCACATGTTTCCGAATTAATTTCACCTGTTTGCAAATCAATTTCACATGATTGCAAATTAATTTCACCTGATTGCCAATGAGTTTCACTGATTGCATATCAATTTCACTTGTTTCCTTATTAATTTCACCTGATTGTAAACCAATTTCACCTGATTCTAAATTAATATCTCCTGACCTGATTGGAAATCAATTCACATGTTTCCGAATTAATTTCACCTGTTTGCAAATCAATTTCACATGATTGCAAATTAATTTCACCTGATTGCCAATGAGTTTCACTGATTGCACATCAATTTCACGTGTTTCCTTATTAATTTAACCTGATTGCAAATCAATTTCACCTGATTGCAAATCATTTTCACGTTTCATAATTAATTTCACCTGATTGCAAATTTATTTCACGTGTTTCCTTACTAATTTCACCTGATTGCAAATCAACTTCAGCTCATGTAAATCAATTTCTCCTGTTTCTAACTCAATTTCATCTGATTGCTAATTAATTTCACATGATTGCCAATGAGTTTCACTGATTGCAAATCAATTTCACGTGTTTCCTTATTAATTTAACCTGATTGCAAATCAATCGCAGCTGATTGCAAATCAATTTCACCTGTTTCTAATTTAATTTCACCTGATTGCAAATGAATTTGACCTGATTTCACATCAATTTCAACTGATAGGCAATCAATTTCACCTGTTTCGAAATTAATTTCCCCTGATGGCAAAATAATTTCACCTTATTGCCAATTTCACCTGATTGCAAATCATTTCCACATGTTTCCTAATTAACTTCACCTGATTGCAAATTAATTTCACCTGATTGCAAACTCATTCACCTGATTGAAAATTAACTTCACCTGATTGCAAATCTGCAAATCATTTTCACGTGATTGGAAATCAAATTCACCTGTTTCGGAATTAATTCCACCTGTTTGCAAATCAATTTCATATGTTTCTAATTAATTGCATCTGATTGTAAATCAATTTCACCTGATTGCAAATGAGTTTCACTGATTGCAAATCAATAACACATGTTTCCTAATTAATTTCACCTGATTACAAATCAATTTCACCTGATTGCACATCATTTTCACATGTTTCCTAATTACGTTCACCTGATTGTAAATCAATTACACTTGTTTCCTAAATAATTCACCTGATTTCAAATCCATTTCATCTGATTGCAAATCATTTTCACCTGATTGGAAATTATTTACACCTGTTTCCAATTTAATATCACCTGATTGCAAATTAATTGCAGCTGATTGTAAATCTATTTCACCTGTTTCAAAATAAATTTCACCTGATTACAAATCAATTTCACATGATTGCAAATTAATTTCACCTGATTGCCAATGAGTTTCACTGATTGCACATCAATTTCACGTGTTTCCTTATTAATTTAACCGGATTGCAAATCAATTTCACCTGATTGCAAATCATTTTCACATGTTTCCCAATTAATTTCACCTGATTGCAAATTTATTTCACGTGTTTCCTTACTAATTTCACCTGATTGCAAATCAACTTCAGCTCATGCAAATCAATTTCTCCTGTTTCTAACTCAATTTCATCTGATTGCTAATTAATTTCACATGATTGCCAATGAGTTTCACTGATTGCAAATCAATTTCACGTGTTTCCTTATTAATTTAACCTGATTGCAAATCAATCGCAGCTGATTGCAAATCAATTTCACCTGTTTCTAATTTAATTTCACCTGATTGCAAATGAATTTGACCTGATTTCACATCAATTTCAACTGATAGGCAATCAATTTCACCTGTTTCCAAATTAATTTCCCCTGATGGCAAAATAATTTCACCTTATTGCCAATTTCACCTGATTGCAAATCATTTCCACATGTTTCCTAATTAACTTCACCTGATTGCAAATTAATTTCACCTGATTGCAAACTCATTCACCTGATTGAAAATTAATTTCACCTGATTGCAAATCTGCAAATCATTTTCACGTGATTGGAAATCAAATTCACCTGTTTCGGAATTAATTCCACCTGTTTGCAAATCAATTTCATATGTTTCTAATTAATTGCATCTAATTGTAAATCAATTTCACCTGATTGCAAATGAGTTTCACTGATTGCAATTCAATAACACATGTTTCCTAATTAATTTCACCTGATTACAAATCAATTTCACCTGATTGCACATCATTTTCACATGTTTCCTAATTACGTTCACCTGATTGTAAATCAATTACACTTGTTTCCTAAATAATTCACCTGATTTCAAATCCATTTCACCTGATTGCAAATCATTTTCACCTGATTGGAAATTATTTACACCTGTTTCCAATTTAATATCACCTGATTGCAAATTAATTGCAGCTGATTGAAAATCAATTTCATCTGTTTCAAAATTAATTTAACCTGATTGCAAACCAATTTCACCTGATTTTAAATTAATAACACCTGACCTGATTGGAAATCAAGTCACATGTTTCCTAATCAATTTCAAATGATTGCAAATCAATTTCACCTGTTTCTAACTCAATTTCACCTGATTGCTAACTAATCTCACCTGATTGCCAATGAGTTTCACTGATTGCACATCAATTTCACGTGTTTCCTTATTAATTTAACCTGATTGCAAATCAATTTCACCTGATTGCAAATCATTATTACCTGTTTGCAAATCAATTTCATATGTTTCCTAATTAATTGCACCTAATTGTAAATCAGTTTCACCTGATTGCAAATCAGTTTGACCTGTTTCCAAATGAATTTCCCCTGATTGCAAATGAATTTCCACATGATTGGAAATCAATTACACCTCTTTCCAATTTAATATCACCTGATTGCAAATTAATTGCAGCTGATTGTATATCTATTTCACCTGTTTCAAAATTAATTTCACCTGATTGCCAATGAGTTTCACTGATTGCACATCAATTTCACATGTTTCCTTATTAATTTCACCTGATTGCAAACCAATTTCACCTGATTCTAAATTAATATCTCCTGACCTGATTGGAAATCAATTCACATGTTTCCGAATTAATTTCTCCTGTTTGCAAATCAATTTCACATGATTGCAAATTAATTTCACCTGATTGCTAAAGAGTTTCACTGATTGCACATCAATTTCACGTGTTTCCTTATTAATTTAACCGGATTGCAAATCAATTTCACCTGATTGCAAATCATTTTCACATGTTTCCCAATTAATTTCACCTGATTGCAAATGTATTTCACGTGTTTCCTTACTAATTTCACCTGATTGCAAATGAACTTCAGCTCCTGCAAATCAATTTCTCCTGTTTCTAACTCAATTTCATCTGATTGCTAATTAATTTCACATGATTGCCAATGAGTTTCACTGATTGCAAATCAATTTCACGTGGTTCCTTATTAATTTAACCTGATTGCAAATCAATCGCAGCTGATTGCAAATCAATTTCACCTGTTTCTAATTTAATTTCACCTGATTGCAAATGAATTTGACCTGATTTCACATCAATTTCAACTGATAGGCAATCAATTTCACCTGTTTCCAAATTAATTTCCCCTGATGGCAAAATAATTTCACCTTATTGCCAATTTCACCTGATTGCAAATCATTTCCACATGTTTCCTAATTAACTTCACCTGATTGCAAATTAATTTCACCTGATTGCAAACTCATTCACCTGATTGAAAATTAATTTCACCTGATTGCAAATCTGCAAATCATTTTCACGTGATTGGAAATCAAATTCACCTGTTTCGGAATTAATTCCACCTGTTTGCAAATCAATTTCATATGTTTCTAATTAATTGCATCTAATTGTAAATCAATTTCACCTGATTGCAAATCAATTTCACCTGATTGCAAATCATTATTACCTGTTTGCAAATCAATTTCATATGTTTCCTAATTAATTGCACCTAATTGTTAATCAGTTTCACCTGATTGCAAATCAGTTTGACCTGTTTCCAAATGAATTTCCCCTGATTGCAAATGAATTTCACCTGTTTCCTGATTGAAAATCAATTCACCTGATTGAAAATCAAATTTACCTGATTGCAAACATTTTCACCTGACTGGAAATGAATTTCACCTGTTTCCAATTTAATTTCACATGATTGCAAATTAATTGCAGGTGATGGTAAATCAAGTTCACCTGTTTCAAAATTAATTTCACTTGTTTGCAATTCAATTTCACTTGTTTCGAAATTAATTTCTCCTGATTGCAAACCAAATTCATCTGTTTCCAAATTAATTTCACCTGATTGACAATCAATTTCACCTGATTGCAAATCATTTTCACCTGTTTCCTAATTAATTTCACCTGATTTCATATAAATTTCAACTGATAGGCAATCAATTTTACCTGTTTCCAAATTAATATCCCCTGATGGCATATTAATTTCACCTGATTGCCAATCAATTTCACCTGATTGCAAATCATTTCCACGTTTCCTAATTAATTTCACCTGATTGCAAATCAATTGCAGATGATTGCAGATCAATTTAACCTGTTCCCCATATAATTTCACCTGATTGAAAATTAATTTCACACATTGCGAATTAATTTCACCTGATGGCAAATGAGTTTCACTGATAGCAAATCATTTTCACCTGGTAGCAAATTAATTTCGTATGTTTCCTAATAAATTGCACCAAATTGTAAATCAATCTCACGTGATTACAAATCAATTTCACCTTTTTCCAAGTTAATTTCACCTGATTTCAAATTAATTACAGCTGATTGCAAATCAATTTCACCTGTTTCCAATTTTATTTCACCTAATTGCAAATTAATTTCCCCTGATTGCAAATGAATTTGACCTGATTTCCCATGAATTTCAACTGATAGGCTATCAATTTCACCTGTTTCCAAATTAATTTCCCCTGATTGCAAATTAATTTCACCTGATTGCAAATCTGCAAATCATTTTCACGTGATTGGAAATCAAATTCACCTGTTTCGGAATTAATTCCACCTGTTTGCAAATCAATTTCATATGTTTCTAATTAATTGCATCTAATTGTAAATCAATTTCATCTGATTGCAAATGAGTTTCACTGATTGCAAATCAATTACACATGTTTCCTAATTAATTTCACCTGATTACCAATCAATTTCACCTGATTGCACATCATTTTCACCTGATTGGAAATGAATTACACCTGTTTCCAATTTAATATCACCTGATTGCAAATTAATTGCAGCTGATTGTAAATCTATTTCACCTGTCTCAAAATTAATTTCACCTGATTACAAATCAATTTCACATGATTGCAAATTAATTTCACCTGATTGCCAATCAGTTTCACTGATTGCACATCAAGTTCACGTGTTTCCTTATTAATTTAACCTGATTGCAAATCATTTTCACATGTTTTCCAATTAATTTCACCTGATTACAAATCAATTTCACCTGATTGTAAATCAATGTCACCTGTTTCCTAAATAATTCACCTGATTGCAAATCAATTTTACCTGATTGCAAATAATTTCCACCTGATTGGAAATCAATTACACCTGTTTCCAATTTAATATCACCTGATTGCGAATTAATTGCAGCTGATTGTAAATCTATTTCACCTGTTTCAAAATTAATTTCACCTGATTGCAAACCAATTTCACCTGATTCTAAATTAATATCTCCTGACCTGATTGGAAATCAATTCACATGTTTCCGAATTAATTTCACCTGTTTGCAAATCAATTTCACATGATTGCAAATTAATTTCACCTGATTGCCAATGAGTTTCACTGATTGCACATCAATTTCACATGTTTCCTTATTAATTTCACCTGATTGCAAACCAATTTCACCTGATTCTAAATTAATATCTCCTGACCTGATTGGAAATCAATTCACATGTTTCCGAATTAATTTCACCTGTTTGCAAATCAATTTCACATGATTGCAAATTAATATCACATGATTGCCAATGAGTTTCACTGATTGCACATCAATTTCACGTGTTTCCTTATTAATTTAACCTGATTGCAAATCAATTTCATATGTTTCCTAATTAATTGCACCTAATTGTAAATCAGTTTCACCTGATTGCAAATCAGTTTGACCTGTTTCCAAATGAATTTCCCCTGATTGCCAATGAATTTCACCTGTTTCCTGATTGAAAATCAATTCACCTGATTGAAAATCAAATTTACCTGATTGCAAACATTTTCACCTGACTGGATATGAATTTCACCTGTTTCCAATTTAATTTCACATGATTGCAGATTAATTGCAGGTGATGGTAAATCAAGGTCACCTGTTTCAAAATTAATTTCACTTGTTTGCAATACAATTTCACTTGTTTCGAAATTAATTTCACCTGATTGCATACCAATTTCACCTGTTTCCAAATTAATTTCACCCGATTGACAATCAATTTCACCTGATTGCATGTCATTTTCACATGTTTCCTAATTAATTTCACCTGATTCAAACGAATTTCACCTGATTGCGAATTAATTTCACCTGATTGCCATTGAGTTTCACTGATTGCAAACAATTTCACGTGTTTCCTTATTAATTTAACCTGATTTCAAATCAATTGCAGCTTATTGCAAATAAATTTCACCTGTTTCTAATTTAGTTTCACCTGATTGCAAATGAATTTGACCTGATTTCACATCAATTTCAACTGATAGGCTATCAATTTCACCTGTTTCCAAATTAATTTCCCCTGATTGCAAATTAATTTCACCTGATTGCAAATCTGCAAATCATTTTCACGTCATTGGAAATCAATTCACATGTTTCCGAATTAATTTCATCTGTTTGCAAATCTATTTCACATGATTGCAAATTAATTTCACCTGATTGCCAATGAGTTTCACTGATTGCACATCAATTTCACATGTTTCCTTATTAATTTCACCTGATTGCAAACCAATTTCACCTGATTCTAAATTAATATCTCCTGACCTGATTGGAAATCAATTCACATGTTTCTGAATTAATTTCACCTGTTTGCAAATCAATGTCACATGATTGCAAATAAATTTCACCTGATTGCCAATGAGGTTCACTGATTGCACATCAATTTCACGTGTTTCCTGATTAATTTCACCTGATTGCAAATCAATTTCACCTGATTGCAAATCATTATTACCTGTTTGCAAATCAATTTCATATGTTTCCTAATTAATTGCACCTAATTGTAAATCAGTTTCACCTGATTGCAAATCAGTTTGACCTGTTTCCAAATGAATTTCCCCTGATTGCAAATGAATTTCACCTGTGTCCTGATTGAAAATCAATTCACCTGATTGAAAATCAAATTTACTGATTGCAAACATTTTCACCTGACTGGAAATGAATTTCACCTGTTTCCAATTTAATTTCACATGATTGCAGATTAATTTCAGGTGATGGTAAATCAAGTTCACCTGTTTCAAAATTAATTTCACTTGTTTGCAATTAAATTTCACTTGTTTCGAAATTAATTTCACCTGATTCAAACCAATTTCACCTGATTGCAAATTAATTTCACCTGATGGCAAAATAATTTCACCTTATTGCCAATTTCACCTGATTGCAAATCATTTCCACATGTTTCCTAATTAACTTCACCTGATTGCAAATTAATTTCACCTGATTGCAAACTCATTCACCTGATTGAAAATTAATTTCACCTGATTGCAAATCTGCAAATCATTTTCACGTGATTGGAAATCAAATTCACCTGTGTCGGAATTAATTCCACTAGTTTGCAAATCAATTTCATATGTTTCTAATTAATTGCATCTAATTGTAAATCAATTTCACCTGATTGCAAATGAGTTTCACTGATTGCAAATCAATAACACATGTTTCCTAATTAATTTCACCTAATTACAAATCAATTTCACCTGATTGCACATCATTTTCACATGTTTCCTAATTACGTTCACCTGATTGTAATCAATTACACATGTTTCCTAAATAATTCACCTGATTTCAAATCCATTTCACCTGATTGCAAATCATTTTCACCTGATTGGAAATTATTTACACCTGTTTCCAATTTAATATCACCTGATTGCAAATTAATTGCAGCTGATTGTAAATCAATTTCATCTGTTTCAAAATTAATTTAACCTGATTGCAAACCAATTTCACCTGATTTTAAATTAATAACACGTGACCTGATTGGAAATCAAGTCACATGTTTCCTAATCAATTTCAAATGATTGCAAATCAATTTCACCTGTTTCTAACTCAATTTCACCTGATTGCTAATTAATTTCACATGATTGCCAATGAGTTTCACTGATTGCACATCAATTTCACGTGTTTCCTTATTAATTTAACCTGATTGCAAATCAATTTCACCTGATTGCAAATCATTATTACCTGTTTGCAAATCAATTTCATATGTTTCCTAATTAATTGCACCTAATTGTAAATCAGTTTCACCTGATTGCAAATCAGTTTGACCTGTTTCCAAATGAATTTCCCCTGATTGCAAATGAATTTCCACCTGATTGGAAATCAATTACACCTCTTTCCAATTTAATATCACCTGATTGCAAATTAATTGCAGCTGATTGTATATCTATTTCACCTGTTTCAAAATTTATTTCACCTGATTGCAAACCAATTTCACCTGATTCTAAATTAATATCTCCTGACCTTATTGGAAATCAATTCACATGTTTCCGAATTAATTTCACCTGTTTGCAAATCAATTTCACATGATTGCAAATTAATTTCACCTGATTGCCAATGAGTTTCACTGATTGCACATCAATTTCACATGTTTCCTTATTAATTTCACCTGATTGCAAACCAATTTCACCTGATTCTAAATTAATATCTCCTGACCTGATTGGAAATCAATTCACATGTTTCCGAATTAATTTCTCCTGTTTGCAAATCAATTTCACATGATTGCAAATTAATTTCACCTGATTGCTAAAGAGTTTCACTGATTGCACATCAATTTCACGTGTTTCCTTATTAATTTAACCGGATTGCAAATCAATTTCACCTGATTGCAAATCATTTTCACATGTTTCCCAATTAATTTCACCTGATTGCAAATGTATTTCACGTGTTTCCTTACTAATTTCACCTGATTGCAAATGAACTTCAGCTCCTGCAAATCAATTTCTCCTGTTTCTAACTCAATTTCATCTGATTGCTAATTAATTTCACATGATTGCCAATGAGTTTCACTGATTGCAAATCAATTTCACGTGTTTCCTTATTAATTTAACCTGATTGCAAACCAATCGCAGCTGATTGCAAATCAATTTCACCTGTTTCTAATTTAATTTCACCTGATTGCAAATGAATTTGACCTGATTTCACATCAATTTCAACTGATAGGCAATCAATTTCACCTGTTTCCAAATTAATTTCCCCTGATGGCAAAATAATTTCACCTTATTGCCAATTTCACCTGATTGCAAATCATTTCCACATGTTTCCTAATTAACTTCACCTGATTGCAAATTAATTTCACCTGATTGCAAACTCATTCACCTGATTGAAAATTAATTTCACCTGATTGCAAATCTGCAAATCATTTTCACGTGATTGGAAATCAAATTCACCTGTTTCGGAATTAATTCCACCTGTTTGCAAATCAATTTCATATGTTTCTAATTAATTGCATCTAATTGTAAATCAATTTCACCTGATTGCAAATCAATTTCACCTGATTGCAAATCATTATTACCTGTTTGCAAATCAATTTCATATGTTTCCTAATTAATTGCACCTAATTGTTAATCAGTTTCACCTGATTGCAAATCAGTTTGACCTGTTTCCAAATGAATTTCCCCTGATTGCAAATGAATTTCACCTGTTTCCTGATTGAAAATCAATTCACCTGATTGAAAATCAAATTTACCTGATTGCAAACATTTTCACCTGACTGGAAATGAATTTCACCTGTTTCCAATTTAATTTCACATGATTGCAAATTAATTGCAGGTGATGGTAAATCAAGTTCACCTGTTTCAAAATTAATTTCACTTGTTTGCAATTCAATTTCACTTGTTTCGAAATTAATATCACCTGATTGCAAACGAAATTCATCTGTTTCCAAATTAATTTCACCTGATTGACAATCAATTTCACCTGATTGCAAATCATTTTCACCTGTTTCCTAATTAATTTCACTTGATTTCATATAAATTTCAACTGATAGGCAATCAATTTTACCTGTTTCCAAATTAATATCCCCTGATGGCATATTAATTTTACCTGATTGCCAATCAATTTCACCTGATTGCAAATCATTTCCACGTTTCCTAATTAATTTCACCTGATTGCAAATCAATTGCAGATGATTGCAGATCAATTTAACCTGTTCCCCATATAATTTCACCTGATTGAAAATTAATTTCACACATTGCGAATTAATTTCACCTGATGGCAAATGAGTTTCACTGATAGCAAATCATTTCACCTGGTAGCAAATTAATTTCGTATGTTTCCTAATAAATTGCACAAATTGTAAATCAATCTCACGTGATTACAAATCAATTTCACCTTTTTCCAAGTTAATTTCACCTGATTGCAAATTAATTACAGCTGATTGCACATCAATTTCACGTGTTTCCTTATTAATTTAACCTGATTGCAAATCAATTTCACCTGATTGCAAATCATTTTCACGTTTCCCAATTAATTTCACCGATTGCAAATTGATTTCACGTGTTTCCTTACTAATTTCACCTGATTGCAAATCAATTTCAGCTTATGCAAATCAATTTCTCCTGTTTCTAACTCAATATCATCTGATTGCTAATTAATTTCACATGATTGCCAATGAGTTTCACTGATTGCAAATCAATTTCACGTGTTTCTTTATTAATTTAACCTGATTGCAAATCAATCGCAGCTGATTGCAAATCAATTTGACCTGTTTCTAATTTAATTTCACCTGATTGCAAATGAATTTGACCTGATTTCACATCAATTTCAACTGATAGGCAATCAATTTCACCTGATTCCAAATTAATTTCCCCTGATGGCAAAATAATTTCACCTGATTGCAAATTAATTTCACCTGATTGCCAATTTCACTGATTGCAAAAAATTTCACGTGTTTCCTTATTAATTAAACCTGATTGCAAATCAATTGCAGCTTATTGCAAATCAATTTCACCTGTTTCTAATTTAATTTCACCTGATTGCAAATGAATTTGACCTGATTTCCCATGAATTTCAACTGATAGGCTATCAATTTCACCTGTTTCCAAATTAATTTCCCCTGATTGCAAATTAATTTCACCTGATTGCAAATCTGCAAATATTTTCACGTGATTGGAAATCAAATTCACCTGTTTCGGAATTAATTCCACCTGTTTGCAAATAAATTTCATATGTTTCTAATTAATTGCATCTAATTGTAAATCAATTTCATCTGATTGCAAATGTGTTTCACTGATTGCAAATCAATTACACATGTTTCCTAATTAATTTCACCTGATTACGAATCAATTTCACCTGATTGCACATCATTTTCACCTGATTGGAAATCAATTTCACCTGTTTCCTAAATAATTCACCTTATTGCTATCAATTTTACCTGATTGCAAATAATTTCCACCTGATTGGAAATCAATTACACCTGTTTCCAATTTAATATCACCGGATTGCAAATTAATTGCAGCTGATTGTAAATCTATTTCACCTGTTTCAAAATTAATTTCACCTGATTGCAAACCAATTTCACCTGATTCTAAATTAATATCTCCTGACCTGATTGGAAATCAATTCACATGTTTCCGAATAAATTTCACCTGTTTGCAAATCAATTTCACATGATTGCAAATTAATTTCACCTGATTGCCAATGAGTTTCACTGATTGCAAACAATTTCACGTGTTTCCTTATTAATTTAACCTGATTGCAAATCAATTGCAGCTTATTGCAAATCAATTTCACCTGTTTCTAATTTAATTTCAACTGATTGCAAATGATTTGACCTGATTTCACATCAATTTCAACTGATAGACTATCAATTTCACCTGTTTCCAAATTAATTTCCCCTGATTGCAAATTAATTTCACCTGATTGCAAATCTGCAAATCATTTTCACCTGATTGGAAATCAAAGTCACCTGTTTCGGAATTATTTCCACCTGTTTGCAAATCAATTTCATATGTTTCTAATTAATTGCATCTAATTGTAAATCAATTTCACCTGATTGCAAATGAGTTTCACTGATTGCAAATCAATTACACATGTTTCCTAATTAATTTCACCTGATTACAAATCAATTTCACCTGATTGCACATCATTTTCACCTGATTGGAAATGAATTACACCTGTTTCCAATTTAATATCACCTGATTGCAAATTAATTGCAGCTGATTGTAAATCTATTTCACCTGTCTCAAAATTAATTTCACCTGATTACAAATCAATTTCACATGATTGCAAATTAATTTCACCTGATTGCCAATCAGTTTGACTGATTGCACATCAAGTTCACGTGTTTCCTTATTAATTTCACCTGATTGCAAATCATTTTCACATGTTTTCCAATTAATTTCACCTGATTACAAATCAATTTCACCTCATTGTAAATCAATTTCACCTGTTTCCTAAATAATTCACCTGATTGCAAATCAATTTTACCTGATTGCAAATAATTTCCACCTGATTGGAAATCAATTACACCTGTTTCCAATTTAATATCAGCTGATTGCAAATTAATTGCAGCTGATTGTAAATCTATTTCACCTGTTTCAAAATTAATTTCACCTGATTGCAAACCAATTTCACCTGATTCTAAATTAATATCTCCTGACCTGATTGGAAATCAATTCACATGTTTCCGAATTAATTTCACCTGTTTGCAAATCAATTTCACATGATTGCAAATTAATTTCACCTGATTGCCAATGAGTTTCACTGATTGCACATCAATTTCACATGTTTCCTTATTAATTTCACCTGATTGCAAACCAATTTTACCTGATTCTAAATTAATATCTCCTGACCTGATTGGAAATCAATTCACATGTTTCCGAATTAATTTCACCTGTTTGCAAATCAATTTCACATGATTGCAAATTAATTTCACCTGATTGCCAATGAGTTTCACTGATTGCACATCAATTTCACGTGTTTCCTTATTAATTTAACCTGATTGCAAATCAATTTCACCTGATTGCAAATCATTATTACCTCTTTGCAAATCAATTTCATATGTTTCCTAATTAATTGCACCTAATTGTAAATCAGTTTCACCTGATTGCAAATCAGTTTGACCTGTTTCCAAATGAATTTCCCCTGATTGCAAATCAATTTCACCTGATTGAAAATCAAATTTACCTGATTGCAAACATTTTCACCTGACTGGAAATGAATTTCACCTGTTTCCAATTTAATTTCATATGATTGCAGATTAATGGCAGGTGATGGTAAATCAAGTTCACCTGTTTCAAAATTAATTTCACTTGTTTGCAATTCAATTTCACTTGTTTCGAAATTAATTTCACCTGATTGCAAACCAATTTCACCTGTTTCCAAATTAATTTCACCTGACTGACAATCAATTTCACCTGATTGCATATCATTTTCACATGTTTCCTAATTAATTTCACGTTATTCAAACCAATTTCACCTGATTGCAAACCAATTTCACCTGTTTCCAAATTAATTTCACCTGATTGACAATCAATTTCACCTGATTGCATATCATTTTCACATGTTTCCTAATTAATTTCACCTGATTCAAACCAATTTCACCTGATTGCAAATTAATTTCACCTGATTGCCATTGAGTTTCACTGATTGCAAACAATTTCACGTGTTTCCTTATTAATGTAACCTGATTGCAAATCAATTGCAGCTTATTGCAAATCAATTTCACCTGTTTCTAATTTAATTTCACCTGATTGCAAATGAATTTGACCTGATTTCACATCAATTTCAACTGATAGGCTATCAATTTCACCTGTTTCCAAATTAATTTCCCCTGATTGCAAATTAATTTCACCTGATTGCCAAATCTGCAAATCATTTTTCACGTGATTGGAAATCAAATTCACCTGTTTCGGAATTAATTCCACCTGTTTGTAAATCAATTTCATATGTTTCTAATTAATTACATCTAATTGTAAATCAATTTCATCTGATTGCAAATGAGTTTCGCTGATTGCAAATCAATTACACATGTTTCCTAATTAATTTCACCTGATTACAAATCAATTTCACCTGATTGCACATAATTTTCACCTGTTTCCTAAATAATTCACCTGATTGCAAATCAATTTTACCTGATTGCAAATAATTTCCACCTGATTGGAAATCAATTACACCTGTTTCCAATTTAATATCACCTGATTGCAAATGAATTGCAGCTGATTGTAAATCTATTTCACCTGTTTCAAAATTAATTTCACCTGATTGCAAACCAATTTCACCTGATTCTAAATTAATATCTCCTGACCTGATTGGAAATCAATTCACATGTTTCCGAATTAATTTCACCTGTTTGCAAATCAATTTCACATGATTGCAAATTAATTTCACCTGATTGCCAATGAATTTCACTGATTGCACATCAATTTTACGTGTTTCCTTATAAATTTAACCTGATTGCAAATCAATTTCACCTGATTGCAAATCATTATTACCTGTTTGCAAATCAATTTCATATGTTTCCTAATTAATTGCACCTAATTGTAAATCAGTTCACCTGATTGCAATCAGTTTGACCTGTTTCC
>NW_022680406.1:0-34764 GCF_004115265.2 Rhinolophus ferrumequinum
TATTGTATTATTGTATGGAAAGCTATGTCGTCTGATCTTAGGTTAGCTTTCTTTCCATTAAGAACTTGTGATATTCAAGTGGGATTCATTTCTGGTATGCAAGGGTGGTTCAACATCCACAAATCAATTAATGTGATACACCACATTAACAAAATGAAAAATCAAAATCATATGATCATATTAATAGATACAAAAAAGCATTTGACAAAATCCAGCAGCCATTTAGGATAAAAACTCTTAAGAAAGTGGGAATAGTGGGACCGTATCTCCACATAATAAAGGCCATATATGATAAACCCACAGCTAACATCATACTCAATGGGGAAAAGCTAAAACCATTCCCCTTAAGATCAGGAACAAGGCAAAGTTGCCCACTTTCTCCACTTCTATTCAACATAGTGCTAGAAGTTCTAGCTACAGCAATCAGACAAGAAAAAGAAATAAAAGGCATCCAAATTGGTAAGGAGGAAGTAAAATTGTCATTATATGCAGATGACAGGATACTGTATACAGAGAACCCTAAAGACTCCACCAAAAACTATTAGAACTGATAAATGAATTTAATAAAGGAGCAGGATACAAAATTAATGTTAAGAAATCAGTTGCATTTGTATATACCAATAATACAATATCAAAAGGAGTAATTAAGAAAATCCCATTTAAAATCGTTTCAAAGACTATAAAATACCTGGGAATAAATTTAAGCAAAGAAGTAAAAGATCTGTACTTAGAAAATTATAAGACACTGAGGAGAAAAATTAAAGAAGATATAAAAAGTTGGAAACACATTGCATGCTCATGGATAGGAACAATTAATATTGTTAAAATGTCCATACTGCCTAAGGCAATATACAGTTTCAATGCAACTCCTATCAAACTACCAAGGACATTTGTCACAGAAATAGAACATATAATCTTAAATTTTATATGGAACCATAAAAGACCCCAGATAACCTCGGCAATCTTGAGAAATAAGAACAAAGTGGGAGGTATCACGATACCTCACATCAAATTATACTACAAGGCTACAGTAATCAAAACAGCATGGTACTGGCATAAAAACAGACACATAGATCAATGGAACAAAATAGAGAGCCCAGATATAAGGAAAACAAAAATGCACAGAATTCAGGCACCTCTCCTCTCCCTTTCTTACCATCAGGGCCAGTGGCAGAGAAAGAAAACTGGAATTCTAGACTAAAACATACTGAATATAGGGAAATCAGATGGAAGGGATTTTGAGCTCAAGAGACAGGCAGAAACTTAGATTCAGCCTCAGTACAAGAGCTAAGAGAGGGTCCCTATTGCTATTATAGATGAAATGCTGCAGAGGTGCTCTCCTGCCTTGTTGTCTGAGAGCATTGTCACCTCACTCAGCCTAACTCACACTCAGCCTATCCTTTCTCTGCCAGGCTCATCCTGAAGGGGTAGGTGTAGATCAGAGGTCTGCAAACTGCTGGCTTGAGCCACATCCGGCTCAACTCTCTGGTTTTTACATCTCTCAGGCTAAGAATGAAGTCTATATTTTTTAAAATACTGGAAAACGTTAGAAGAGAAATAATATTTTTGATGTGAAAATGATATGAAATTAAATGTCAGTATCCATGAGTAAAGTTTAATTGAAACATAGAAATTCTTATCAGATATGTATCGTCTATGGCTACTTTTGTGCTGCAATGGCCAAGTTGAGTAGTTGCCAGGGATTACAGCTCACAAAGCCTAAAATGCTTCCTTTACCAGTTGGCCCCTCACAGAAATGGTTTGTCAGTGTCTGGTCGGGAGCCTCCCAACTGGGAAGATACTTAAGAAGTCATGTTTACCCCAATATTCTTAAGTCCTACAGCTTTCAGAAACTTGTATTAGGAAATGTATGCATGTTTATATACATTTTAACACATGCTGTGTATAAATGACACAGTATAGGTATATATTTGTAACATACCCAATGTATATATACTTTTTACTTTGGAAAGTATATGTATACTTATGATTGCATCTATATCAATTTCTATTGTATATAAAGATGAATTAAAAGCATATATATTGTAATATGTTATATCTTTAATCTCTTTAATTTAGAAAATTTGGATTTCTGTCCAGGATTCTTGTATTCTCATATCAAAGATTTGATGAAAATAATAATATAACTAATGTCAATGTTCCCTTTGAAGTTACCTACTAAAATTCATTCTACACTCGGAAAATATGGCAATGAATATTAAGCAATTGGACACCTAATTATTTAAATTAATTAACAGAAAACAATTTCTCCTTTAGTTCCAGAACCACATTGCCTATCTCACTTAATAATGCCCAAATTTAATAGAAAATTATTACTTTGTTTTAGAATTTTCTTTTTTTAAAGTAACATTCATGTACAAAGAATAAGGTATTAAATGGTATGAATCATTTATACCTTATCTTAGGGTTGTATTTGTGAGATAATTTTATAAAAATAGATTTTGGAAGGAAGGCTGAAGAAAAATCACAAAAGCATATATTGCTGAGATACAAGAGTTTGAAAATAATGTGTTAAACTGTACTACAAGTCTACAGTGATCAAAAGAGCATAAAAACAGACAGATAGATCAATGCAACAGAGTAGAGAGCTCAGAAATAATCCCACACTATATGGTTATTTAATCTATGATAAAGGAGGGAAGAACATACCGTGGGATAAAGACAGACTGTTCCATATGGGTTTGGAAAACTGGGCAGATACATGTCAAAAAAGAGGAAGAAAGAAAGAAGAAAGAGAGAGAGAGATGGAGAGAAGATGGAGGGAGAGGAGGAGATGAAGGAAGAGGAGAGAGAGAGAGAGAGAGGAGAGAGAGAGAAGAGAGAGAGAGAGAGAGAGAGAGAGAGGGAGAAGAGAGAGAGAAGTGAGGAGGAGCGGAGAGAGAGGAGGAGAGAAGAGAGAGAGAAGAAAAAAGAAGAAGAAAGAAGAAGAAGGAAAGAAGATAAGAAAGAAAGAAAGAAAGAAAGAAAGAAAGAAAGAAAGAAAGAAAGAAAGAAAGAAAGAAAGAAAGAAAGAAAGAAAGAAAAGAAACTAGACCATCTTCTTACACCACGTACAATAATAAACTAAAACTGGATGAATGACTTAAATGTAAGTTTTAAAACCATAAAACTCCAGGAAGGAAACATAGGTAAAAATATGTCAGTAAATCCTCAGACATCTATTAGTGTTATTTTTTCTTATATTCTCCTTGGGGAGGAGAAACAGAAGAAAAATAAACAAATGGGATGACATCAAACAAAAAAGTTTTGTACAACAAAGGAAACTATCAACAAAACGAAAAGACAGCCTACTGAATGGGAGAAAATATTTACCAATGATGCATTTAATAAGGGGTTTAACTCTAAGATTTAGAAAAAACTCATACAACTCAACACGAAACAAACCAAACAATTCAATTAAAAAATGAGCAGAAGACCTGAATAGATATTTCTCCAAGGAGGATATACACCCGGGCAATAGACATTTGAGAAGATGCTCAATGTCACTAATCATCAGGGGAATACAAAAAAAACCACAGTGAGATATCATTTCACAACAATCAGAATGGCCACCATCAATAAATCAACAAACAAGTGCTGGCGAAGACGTGGATAAAAGGCAACTCTCATACCCTGTTGGTGGGATTGCAAATTAGTGCTGCTATGATGGAAAACGGTTTGGGGGTTCCTCAAAAAATTGAAAATAGAAGTACCTTAGGGCCTAGCAATCCCACATCTGGATAATTATCTGAAGGAATACAAAACACTAATTTGAAAAGATATATGCAGCCGTATGTTTATTGCAACAGTATTTACACTACTCAAGATATGGAAGAAACAAACGCAAGTGCCGGTCAATAGATGATTTAATAAAGAAGAGGTGATATAAATCTAAAGAACAAAATAAAATAGCAAACAAAATAGAAATAGCCTCACAGCTACAGAAAAGAAACGGATGGTTGCTAGGTGGGAGTAGGGTTTGGAATCTGGGTGGAAACGGTGAAGGGATTGAGACATACAAACGGGTAGTCACAAAATAGTCACAGGGATGTAAAGTACAGAATAGAGAATATAGTCAATAATATGATAATAATGATGTATAGTGCCAGGTAGGCTAAACTAACCTGGGGGATTACTGCATAAAATACATAAATGTCTAACCACTATACTATACACCTGGAACTTATATAAAGTAGTATTGAATATCAACTGTAACTGAAAAAAGTAACTAAATAATTAAAAATAAAATATAATTGAAATAATGTGTTAAGGATTTAAGAATAAATTTCATGTGCTTCACAATGTCATCTGTGATACACGTGCCCCTACACACACACACACACACACACACACACGCACACAGAGACACACAGACACACACACACCATACACACTTACAATGTTACCAGCTTGTAACTGGATGACTCCCTGTACTTGGGATTAGAATACATCACCTCAACAAGAAGACGGAGAAGTATCAATGCAGAAAATGGAAAATAATGATATCTAATTCCTGGTTCTTACCTTGAAGAACGCTGTAGTGTAGATGTGAGAGTGAAAGATTTGGCAAGAATGTTTACTGAGTGAGTTCTCATGTCTGCTGCCCCACTGAGTCCATTCTAACTGGACCAGGGAAGAGCCTCTGAGATGGGGAAGAGAAGTAGTTGTTAGATGGGGAAGCAACCGTCTGCCTCTGCATTAGTGGGAGTTTATGGTAGGGATGAAGGGATGATGGCAGAGCCCTGCCCTATTAATCTTGGGGACTAAACAGTAAAGGCTACCTTGTCATATTTCTCATCTGATTTCCAATTTCCAACAATAAACAAACAGTCTTAGCCCTGGTAAAGGAGGAAGTAGATAAACCTGAAGGACAACATATCCCCCCATATCTTCCTTGGTAAGACCCTAAGTGCCCTCCAGGGAGTGAAGAATAGAAAGAGCGTTCCTATCTTTCACCAAGAGCCAGACCTTTCCCTGGACCAGAGGAAACTGCACATCTCAGGGGATGACAGCATGGCCCAGAGCATCTCCTGAGGACCCACAGGCAGCCTCCCAGGTATCATGTTGTTATATACACTTTAAGAAACTTAGATGCTGCTCTGAAGAAAAGAGGGGGACAGCAAATCCTGAACTAACAAAATTGAAGCATCATTGCGTTTACCCAGGAATGACTAAGAACATATTTTCTGTGGAATGAAGGATCCAGATAGAAGTTGAGTTGGAGAAAAGTTTTAAAACTAAAATTATTGTACATTATGCTATGTGGCTTGTGAGAATTCGTTCTTGCTATTGCCTACAAATGACCTTGAGTTTCCTGTGATCATACTTTGCCTAGGAGGACCCTTGCAGGACCCTGTATTCTACTTAGTACCAGATTCAGTATATAAGTGACTATGAGATAGAGGCCTGGTAACTTGGAGACCCATCTGAGAAAAAGACCTGCTTTATGTCTTCCTCCAACTACTCTGTCCTTCATCGTTCTAGCTGGTCCCCAGACTTGGCATCTGGTTTCCTACTTAAGCTTTCTCAGCCCATTGCTTGGCCTTCAGGCTCTCAGCCTTTTTGTTTTGTTTGGACTCTGTCCTCTATGACCTCCCACTACAACTGGGTTTTTACTTGTATCAGGACAGACCTGAGCCCACAATGCAAACCCAGGAAACTTCCTTTCTTAAAGATCCCCCAGGTGCCTCTTTGGATATTTTCTCTGCTCTTCTTCACTTTGCTTTATGTTCCCTAGTGCTGAACCCCAGATCCACTGCTAACACGTGGCAGGAAGAAAGGCCAACGTGCTGCCACAAGCCGAATATCAAATCCTGAAAGGGGCCTTTGCAAAGGTAGCAGAACAGACCTGGGGAAGAAGGGCTGAGGCAACCATGGCCTCCATGTCTCCTAGTCTCCTGGTGCCTCATTCTCAGAAAACAAAACATCACTGTCTAGGAAGCAGGCGCTGTGGCTATTTGATAAGCTCTATTTTTTTCCTTAATCATCATTCTAATATCCTGTATCTGTACTCACTTCACTGCTCTTCCTAGACTGAGAGACTGATGTCATATCTGACTCTAACAAACCATCATGTTTAATAGGAAATAATGTAAGATAATTTAGTCCTACTTCTTCATTTTGAGGCATTATAACAATTAATTGTCCAACAAGGCAAGTGACTTCTTATGAATAGCAGAGCTGAGTTTGGGACTCTTCTTTCCTCTCTCCAAATTCACTGATATTTTGCTGGATTGTGAAGTTAGTAAATCCACAACCCACAGAATGGAGAGTGTGTTGTAAATGACAAGATACAGAGACGATGAGGGTGTGAATACCTGGCTGCTGTGATCTTGTGGGATTCCCACAGACTCTTGAGTAATGTGTACTGACGGTATTAACAGACGGTGATGTCCAGGGATTTCCATTGTATGGACGTAGTGCTTAAGCCAAAAAATAACCAAATGAAACTGCATAGAGTCACATGAGAATAGCTTTCTATGCCTACACTGGTTTCTTTACCGCTCCAGGGCCTCTTGATTGCCACAAACAGCAGGCTGAGAGAGAGAGAAATCCAATCCCTGCCAGTTCTTTTATCATAATAGTTCTGAACTAAAGTGTTACATAGAAATGGTACACAGTCCTTCTCTGCATCCATAAGAGGAGCTGTTCTTACCATTTTTCTTGAAAAGGGAATCAGAATTATACAGTTTGGATTTATCTGTGTTTCTAGGCACAGATATCAATAACCTCTGACATTAATGCGTATATACATAGCAGTACTCTTCATTAAAATTTTTTAAAAAGTCAAATTTGAGATTTGAGGGTCTTCAGATGACCAACTGAGGAGTCACTGAAGAATGCCAGGTCTCCAGTGCCCTTCTCCTGTACTGGGTTTTTGGTAGCCTAGTCCATGCTGCACTCATCAATGGCTCCTCGCAGACCCCACCCCAACCCACCATATTCCATTCGCAAGCCATGCTAAACATGCAAAACTTCTGTTCCTCAGAAGTACAGTATTCTCTGTTACCTGTGGTTTCTCACTCACACCATTTCCTCCTCTCAGGAGGACCCACTCCAATATCCTCTTTTCTTTCAAGTCTCAGCTGACAGGATACTTTTCCAGAAAGATCCCAAAACTTTCTCCTCTTAAAACCAGGCTAAGTGCCCTGTTTGGGGCTCCCATTTGACTCTGCATTTCCCCAACATAACATGGAGCACACTCTGTGATTAGAGCATATTACGTTGGACACGTCCTCAGTGACAACATGTGCATGGATAGTGCCTGACACATCCCAGGGGCTCAGGATCTGTGTCAGGTAAGTGGGTGCATGAGATTGGGATGGTGCTCATTTCAACTGTATTTGCTTTGGACCTCAAATCTTTCTACATTTTTTTAAAACCTTGTTTTGGGCCAATATCCAACACTTCTTTCCCATCTTCAAATCTTACTTAGTTTTTATATAGGATGCTTTTTTCCCAAGTTTTACCAATTTTATCTTTAAAAAAGTTTCTCAGCTATGTCCATGCTTTTTTTATAGAGTTACATCTCAGCAACAATAAATGAGCTCTCTTTTACGACCTAAAAGAAACAGTATGTATACATTAGCCCTCTGGTTAATGTTTGATTAGGGATTGGGAACTATTTTAACCAGTTAAACATTGGTCAAAGCCAGTAAATTTCTTATAAAAATATATTTTCACAAGGGAATATGGAATATTTCCTAAAAGGTAAATGATTCATCACTCTTTTAGAATGTCTTTTCTCATTGTTTTAGACTTGCTTTTTAAGCACTCTTTATGCACTTTCTTTCATAATATTTTCAATACTGAAATCAAATGATCAATTGATTTAACTATGTCTCTTACTTGAACGGAGACTTATGCGTCATTGTATTCCCAACACCTGGTGTATTATAAATTCCTCTGCATGCTTGCTGATCAGAATAAAATGAACAATTTGTATGAAATTAAATGGAGATGGGTTTATTTTTCTGTATTGATCTTATTTAATTTTAACGTTGAATCTGCTGTATTTCTAAGTCTGAAGCAAAAAGAAGAAAAAAATATGGAATGGTCTTACATAAGAGTCCCAATTATTGGTTTCAATTTATAAAAGCCTCTGGTGTTGTATTTATTGAATTCATAGGACAAGGCGTTTGCAGACTTTGAAGAGAAGTAACTCTTCAATTTGTGGTATACTTAAACTCTGCCTCAACGGTTGGTACACTATACTCTGTGGACAAATCCATTTATCACCTGTCTCATATGTTTTGAAAGATAAGAATGTTTTTTACAGTTTATCTGGTTGTACAAAAACAAAAGAAAATGTTTTGTGGCACACAAAACTCATATTAAATTTAAATTTTAGTAAATAAAGTTCTGTTTAAGCTCAGCATGCCCAATACTTAAACATTGCCTATGGTTGCTCTCATGCTGCATGGCAGAGTAGAATCACTATGACCAGAGACTGAATGATCCTCAAAGCTGCAAATATGTACTATCTGGACCTTTACAAGAAAAGCTTGTCAAAGCTGCTCTATATCAACCAAAGGTTTTTAACATCTATTACTGTTTTCAGTAGAAATCCTGAAGTTAGTTATTCAGTGTACTGCATTTACTGAAATTGTTTCTTGGACAGTCACTCTGAAATACTTTTCCCACCCTCTCACTTCAAATTTTTTTCCATGTGCTCCATCTTTGAGGCATTCAAAGAGAGGCCAGATTGATCACAGTTCACTTGAATTTTTAATACCATCCAACTTTGTTTCATTAATGGCTTACATTTCAAAATATCTTTTTGTTAAAGAATGAGGGACTAAATAAAATGCAAATCACATGTATTTGGTACACAAATTCAATATAAAACTATTACCTGTTGCAATCTAACCTTAGAGGAAAGTAATTCTTTCATATCATTTTTTATTTCATTATCAATACAGATTTGGAAGGCCAAATCTGTCTCAGCTATTAAAAAACAATGAAAAACTACAGGCTATGAATAAGTGATTATAAGGTGGGATGACCTAGGAAGTAGTACAATGTATTATGATAGCTAGAGGAGGTATTTATGAGGAAGGTATATGAAATTGAGTATTATTGAATAGGTGAACTTTGGCTTAAAAAATACAATAAAGCAGAAAGAGAGGAGAACATCCAATTATAACAATAACAAAAATTGTTTCAGAGAACCTGGAGGTATGGCATAAATGGGAAATTGATACAGTGTCTCATCCTAAGGAAAGAGAAAGCCAGTAAAGCAGGGACATAAGGCGAGCTGGTATCTATTTTTAAAACATCATTCGGGCTTGCTATACAGAGTACAGGTCAAGTGCTGCATGCAGAAGGAGTGTATATTAGTGATAGAGACTAGCATTCCAGTGACAGAGGACACGAAAGCAAGATTTCTCCATCAGGATAAGATCTTTGACATATGAAATAGGACAGTTAAGTTTGCGAACTCTTCCTAGAAAAATTGCTACATACCTCACTGCTGAATCTCACTACGGTCACCTTCAAAGTACTCCCCTTGGAAGCTATGCACCGATGCCCGTGTCTAGTCCACCCTTCAAAGCAATTTTGGAACTCTTTTTCTAGAATGGCCATTAGAGCTGCAGTCGGATTACCCTTGATGTCCTGAATGTCATCGAAATGTCTTCTGCTCAATATTTCCTTTATCTTCGGTTAAAGAAAGGAGTCACTGGGGGCTAGATCAGGTGAGTAGGGAGGGTTGTTCCAATACAGGTATTTGTTTACTGGCTAAAATCCCTCACAGACAGTGCCGTGTGAGCTGGTACATTGTTGTGATGCAAGAACCATGACTTGTTGGTGAAAAGTTCAGGTCGTTTTTCATATAATTTTTTCAAGCTTCTTAGCAGCACTTCCAAATAGTAAACTTGGTTAACTGATTGTCTAGTTGGTACAATCTCATAATGAATAGCCCCTCTGATACCAAAAAGGTAATCAACGTCGGTGCTGCAACAATAGTGAACACCCTCAGCAAGACCCTGCCACAGGTCCACAGACACAGCTATGAGACACTAATATACCAAGGTTATAAAACCTTACCGAGCTGTTTGTACAGTGCTGCCAATGTGAGCACATGGGTGGTGAGTTTGCGAACTAATTGTCAGACCTTGTACACTTGATTCGCAGGAATGCGAGGAGGAAAACACAAGCAAACTTGATGCTGCCTCCAGTGCACAGTAGGAGTAAACGGGGAGATGCTTCAGTTCAGAAAGGGGATTCAGGTTCAGGCCGAGTTCAGTGTGGGCTAAGGGGATAGTCACTGGGCTGAGTGAGTGGTGGGCGTGCTCCTGCACCCTCTGACCCCAGAAAGCTGGGGCCTTTGTCTCGTACAGAACTTTCCTTACCAGGTGCACAGACTCTGCCTAGGCTTGTGTGTGCTGGAGAGTTAGCCATTCTCCACTCCTTTTCCCACAACCAGCTGGGTGGATCTCTTACTCTTTTCCAGGTGACGAGGCATGAAGGGGCGGGGCAGCTCATTGACCTGAGGGTGAGGGACAGTCAGTGGTGGCAGTGGCCAGATTGACCTGCGGGTGACAGACACTCAGTGATCAGACTGTAGAATTAAATACTTTACTGAACAGTTTTATGAAACACTGACAGAAAATTTGAAGACAACAGTGTTTGGTGGTAGTGCGTCTGTGTGGATGGGAGTTGCCTAAAAGGGCCAAGGCCACTGGGTGGGTTTCCCAGTAACCCCTCTCAGAGCAACCAGTTAGCCGGTGGTGCCGGTGAAAATGTCACGGAGGCTTTTATAAGGTGGGAGCACTGGATGGGTTACGTAATGACTGGAAATAGAGGAGGTGGAAGAGAACCCAGGAGGTTTCTCAGATTTCTAGCTGACTGGCTGGGTGCAGGTGGCCACCAGGAGAATAGGAAATGCTGGAGAAGGACCTGATTGGTTCTTGGTGAATTACGTGGGGAGAATGAGGATGATAAATTAAGTCTTGATCACGTTGAGCTTGAGGAGCTGTAAGTCACGTAGTATAAATGGACAGTAGATGGTGGGGCATCTGGATTGGGAGTTTAAGGAACAGGTACGAGTGGGAGATACACCAGATTCATCTACCTGCATGAGGTAACGGGAACCTCAGGGCGAGGTGCTATTAATATTTCTCATGGAGAAAGTGCAGAGGGAGACGAGAGGTGGGATCAGAACAGAACCCCAAGGCGCTCTGTGACTTCCAGGTTAGTGGGGGAGAAATGACCAAGCGAAGACAGAGGGAAAGTGAAGCTATGATGTGCCGGAAATGTGAAGAGAGTTCCCACGGCTGAATGTTTCTATGATTAAAAGTTTAACTTCTTCCATTAATATTTGTTTCCCTATATAATGAAAAGGTGGAGTAATAGTCATAGCTCAGATCTCCGTGACTTGCTTTATCAGAATTATTTAATTGTATTTGTCAGCTCCTAGAAGTTCAGATTACAAATATCGCATCCCAGATCTTGGGCAGATTAGGTGACAATGCAGTACTTCCAGAAGGAAACCTGGCCACCCCCATCATGCTGTGTGGAGTCCCATTGTGATAATAGAGATGTTTGCCTCCTTTCAAAGGTAAAGGTGAAACCTTGAAGTGCTGTAAGTCTGAAAAGCAGGGGGATAGTGATAGTTTATAACAGCCTTTGAAAAGACCAGAAAGAGAATTGCAATTGCCTTAATGATTAGAAGTGGGTCTTGAAATCTGGAAATTCGAAGCCTCTTTACAAATCCATGCCCCTCACCTTATTTCAGGATGTATGCAGTCACAGACACACAATTGTACACGTCCAACATCCATTTTGTTTGTCTAAGAGAATGCACAGCCCACCCAGTGCTATGCTTTCGATTAATACCACTGAAATCAGAAAGGAGACATCCGAGTGGGAATAAAAGCCAAGGAACCGTGTGGAAGGAAACAATAACAAACAGCTCCACAGGAAGAGTGAAGAAAGAGGACTACACCTTATGCTGAGGTAATTTTTTGAAATGAAAGTCAATAAAGGGTTTTCAACAGGGAAAAAACCCTTACGTATGCTCCATAGTTTTCACTGGATGTACAATGCATATTTAAGAATAATTTTTAAACTAAAACTGATTAGCAAGGAAGGCACTTCTCTGAGTGAACCTCAGGTGATCTTTTACTTCTGGATTTGAACAATTTCACATAGGAGTGTAAGTTTTGAAAACTTCAAAATCTTTATTGATGAATGTACAGTATTCAAATGTTCCAAAGATGTTTTTTGTTTGTTTCTCACTTATACTTGAACTGTAAGTTAAAACATTCTCCCAAA
The DNA here is from genome assembly GCF_004115265.2 of Rhinolophus ferrumequinum. Lineage (NCBI taxonomy): Eukaryota > Metazoa > Chordata > Mammalia > Chiroptera > Rhinolophidae > Rhinolophus > Rhinolophus ferrumequinum. The sequence continues at coordinate 12,277 of NW_022680406.1, forward strand.
TCATCCCTTTAATGTTAGTAGAATTTTAGCTTGTATAGCAAAGTTCTTAGTGCTTGGGGGTACAAAGAAGTGAGAGTTATGATTCCTACCCTCAGAAGACTGTAGCAAAAAGCTGAGGAGCATCAAAAGATGGCAAATAGTGTAGAGCAGTTTAGTGTTTGCTTCATTAAACAATGTAGCAGCTGAGAGAAGAGGGATCACTGGGGTCCCTTCCAGAGGTTTGGGGGTTGTGTGAGCTTCGTAGAATTACTGCAGTGTTGATGGGTGCAGGAATGAGAGAGGCAAGAAGGCAAAGACAGTGCAAAAACAGTGTAGATGCTACACTGGCTGGTTTGTTTGGGTTACAGGGAGTAGGACAGTCTGGTTGGAATGGAAGAAAGATGAGAAAAATAGAGGGGGATGCCAGATTGATTTTTTTTAATTAAGGTCATGAATAAAATGAAAGAGTAAACATCATAATTTGTAGACTTCTACAATATCTCTACTTTCATTTTTCTGAAGTGTTAAATTTTTCCATGATCACTGATACTGTGGGGACCAATGATTTGCAGTTCAGCTTGTCTGAAATTCAGTGATATATCTGATTTTGTAGAATGCAGACTAATCATGGAGGTTTGCCTAGAGTTCAGAAGAAAATTCTGAAAGCACTATTCCCATCTTAGCGGCAAGCCTGCATGTCCCAATGGGGAAATTGTATTTCTATGTATCATTTTTAGCATCTGTAAACGTCACACACAGATCATTGTTTTTACTTCTATAACTTGCACATAGTGTGTATTTAGTTAGATCTCTTAGATTTAGTTTGAAGTTTTCTTCAAATTTTAAGCGATCTATTTACACTACTGAAAAAATATCTTTAGTTAATACGTGGGTTTATCAACTCACCAAATACTTTTCTATCTTCTAAGAGATATGATAAGACAGTGGGCTAATAATGCTTTACATGCTTTCAATATTGTTAAAGAAGCCAATGTTTATCCGTGCAGCCAAATTATTCTGCCAGAATTGTCAAGGTGCACACTGAGTCTTAAAACTGAATTTTAACATATTTAAAAGTTTTAAATCATGCTTTGATATAATTTAGCAATAATTAACAGAATTGCTTTTAAGTTTTAAAAAACATTTTTAAAACTTGTTTTGAAGTTCTCTGAATAAGTAAAGCAATTACCCATGGTTTTACATGTAATATGCCTATTTCAGCTTTTGGTTTTTACTGTGCTGGTTTATCCATATGCATATATAACGGACATACAACTTGCCAAATTGCACTCTTACTTAACACCGTATCACAAATATATTCCCGTATTTTCACAGTTTCAAAATAGCTCTCAAGTTAGTGTAAATAATTAAACTTACTTCATACACTTTTCAATGCTTCTTTTAAACCTTCTTCTTAGTAATTTTGAATCATTGATTTTAATGTGTCCATTCATTTTTCTTTTGCAATGATTAATTCAATCACCCTTTCTTTTTTCCTGATGCTACAATTATGTTTTAATATTTTTTTCTTTATACTCCTTTCAATTCTCTTCTAGAGATGATAATGTATAACATCAAAACCATATGTCTTCGTAGCTCATTAATTAAATTCCAGCTCAGAAATCCCAATTATTTTCATCTTAAGCAAATTATTGCTTAAGGAGAAAGGATAAAATGACTTTGGAATGACAAATAAGAATAATGGCATAGACATTTCTCTTATAACCTTACGTGCAATGGCAACTTCTAGCTCAAAGATTCTAGGTTTTTTAACCTGAAGAAAATTAAAATGTCAGTTAAGAAATATAGCTTAACAAGTGTGACCTGTCAGTCTAAGGCCTAATAGAAAGAAAATCTAACAGACAAAAAGAAATCTTGGGGGAATCTATATGATATTTCAAAACAATGCCAAGAAAAGTATTGCCCACTGTCACTCTACTCCATTCTCTTTTCTCCATGTTTCCATCTCCTGTCAAACTTCCTTATAAAAGACAAGTTTTTCATGTTCTTTCTATTTCCTCTCTAGTTTACCTGCTCATCAGTGTCACCACATTGAAGGATAGCATTTCTGCATTTAGAGATGACTTCTAGATAATCATATCTCCTACAAAAAGATTACACACTGTAAATACACACAACCCAATGAAGACTAAAGAAATCAACTCAAAATAATTTTCTCTCACTCTAAAAAAAGGAAATACAATAAAATTAAAACTTTTGTCTCTTTCTTGGTATACTGAAAAGCTCTTAAAGATATATAAATGGTACTGACTTATTAGGAATAATTTGGGAATCAAATATTTATTCTGCCTTTCTGTGTAAAAGCATGTGAGGATAACCTAAGTTGATAAAGAGAAATTTCTTCTTTCTGAAATACTTCAAAGAAATGCAAAAAGAAAAAAACCACATGTAATGTATAAACTTTATATCATGATATGTCAAAACAAATTAAACAATACACGGATGATATAAACAGAGATGTTTGAATACTATCAAGACAAAATTTAATAGTACAAAATTTTCTCTTTAGATGTGATAATAGTTTTGTGGTTATATTTGTTGATAAATTGCTACATCTTAAAGACACACTCTTAAGAATTTATAGATAAAACAGTCTTTTGCGAATTTTTATAAATTGGGTTATTTGAGAATTTTTGATAATGAGTTGTAGAAGTTTGGTATTTTACCAAAATTGAAAAAAAAATCTTAAAATTCATGTAGAACCACAAAAGACCAATAATAGCCAAAGTGATCTTGTAAAAGAACAAAGCTGGAGGCATCACACTCCCTGACTTCAAAATAAATTACAAAGTTACAGTAATTAAAACAGTATGGTATTAGCATAAAGATAGGTATATAGACCAATGGAAAAGAATAGAGATCCCTGAAATAAACCCATAAGTATGCAGTTAACTGATGGTTGAGAAAGGTAACAATGGGGGGACAGATTGTCTCTTGAACTAATGGTGTTGGGAGAACTGAACATCCACATGCAAAACATAAAAATGACATTGGACACCTACTCTACACCATACACAAATATCAGCTCAAAATGGATGAAAGACTTAAATGTAAGACCTGAAACTGTAAAATCCCTGGAAGATTACATAGGGAAAGACATGCTTGACATATGAGTTGGCAATGAATTTATGAATATAACACAAAAATCACAGGCATGTAAAGCAATAATAGAGAAGTGGGACTCCATCAAACTAAAAAGCTTTTTTCAGAGCAAAGGATGGAAAAGCAGCCTATAGAATGGTAACCAAATCCAAGTTTATATGCCCAGCGCACAAACAAAACCATCACTGAAGCAAGAAGTATGCAACAAGGAAAAGAGTTGAGTTCCAGAGGCAGCCAAATGAAAAGACAGGAGGAAAACTCAAATCCAGACCCCCAAAGAGGAAAGATGGGGAGTTTAAGGGGTTCAAAAGGGAAATTCACATGCCAAGGGAGAGCTATCGATTCTAAATCTCATAGGGGAAGTGAGTGATTTGAGGTGGAGGGCAGGTCCCCAGGATTCCTGAGTCACTTCTGACTTGCCATGGCATCTAAGAAGACAGCTCCTGTGATTGTAGACTTCTTGGAGCCTGAGGTTCTTCCTTCCTGTTATCTTTAATTTAGATTCAGCCAGTCTCCTGATTCCTGTAGAACAAAGGGATACTATCTTTAAATCACTCAAGCATAGCTTTGTTATCTATGGTTATATTTTCTGGGACTGACCTTTGCTTGCAAAAGCAGATTAACTACGATTACACCAAAAAAACCAAAGCCTTCATTAGAATTAATAAGAAAGTTTCTACATTTTTATCTTTAAATTTAAATTTTAACCTTTTAGCTAAACTATGTTCTTAGAATGAGAGAAATTTTTGCAAACTATATATCTGAAAAGAGATTAATTTCCAAAATATAACCACTGTTTCTGAAACACCACACACAACACACAGACACACATTGACACACACCCCACAGTAAGTGTGAACTCTGGCAAAAAGTGGAATTTACATTTATAACTACAATTCTCTGAATTAATATTATCCACATAAGATTGTATCAACACAAATTTGGCCTATTGTTATTCAGTTTCCAAACATTTTTCCAGTTAGAAACAACTTGGCAGTCACATCCCACAATTTGGTAAAACACATTCAATTTAAGGAATAAAATATTTATCTTTCATTTTTTAAAATCATACTGTTTCATCTTAATGTTTTAAAATGCCATTACTATAATTGCCCCTGCATGGAACCAACTTATACTATCACCTATTATTTACCATTTTGCTTTTACTCTGAAGGTGTATTTTCAAGCTAACACTCCTCTAATCAGCAACATAAATTGAAAATTGGAATTTTTTTTTAGTTCTATTCCATTACTCTTCACTACCTGCACACATTTTCAGGCTTACCCTTCTTTGATAAATTCTGGTTTTTGATGCATGCCTGCTGCTCCAAACCTCTATCTCATTCATCTCTACTCAACTTTAGAAGAATATGACTGAATTTTCTTTATCTGTATATTAAGGTAAGAAGAAAATTTCTTTGGAGTGTACGAGGTCTGACACTTAAATTCTTATACTAGTCAGCATGCCCTTGCGCTGGCAGCACTGTACAAACAGCTCCACAAGGTTTCATAACCTTGGTTTCTCAGTGTCTCACAGCTGTGTTCTATCGACATCTGGTGGTGTCTTGCTGGGTGGTGTTCATTATCGTTGTGTGTTTTTGTGTGTCGTTGCAAGAATATCTGAGCTTGAATTAGAGCAACGAACAAACATTAAATTTCTTGTTAATTTGGCAAGTGTGAAAGGGAAATCAGGGACTTGTTAGTACAAGTTTGTGGGAATAATTCCATGAAGAAAAAGACAGTGTACAAGTGGATTAAATGTTTTTCTGAGGGAGAGTACACATCACTGATGAAGAGAGGTCAGGGTGGCCCATAACAGGCAAACTGATGAAAACATTGCAAAAGCTTACGGAATTGTGCATCAAAATCATCAGGCGATTGTGAGAAGCATAGCAAACTAAGTAAACATCCGTAGAGAAACAGTTAGGAAAATCTTAACTGAAAATCTTGGCATGAGTAAGGTGTGTGCAAAAATGGTCCCATAGGAGCTCTTTTCATCACTACAATGCACGAGCTCACATGACACTCTTTGTGATGGAGTTCATACATAACCTTCAACAAATAACTGTATTGGAAACCCTTCCTACTCTCCTGACCTGGCTCCCAGTGACTTCTTTCTTTACACGAAGATAAAGGGAATATTGAAAGAAAGACATTTTGATGACTTTCAGGACATCAAGGGTAACAGAGCTCCAAAATTGCTTTGAAGGGTGGACTCGGAGCTGCAGTGGTCCATAGCTTCCCAAGGGGAGTACTTCAAAGGTGACTGTAGTGATGTTCAGCATTGAGGTACGTAGCACTTCTTCTAGGATGAGTTCATGAACTTAATTGTGAGAGCCTGTGTACTAAGAGTAATGGCGTAGGTGTTTTCTTAGTTCTTAAACTAAAATCTTATGCAATGGAAACTTCTAGCTCAGAGAGTCTAGGTCTTGTAACCAGAAATATGATTAAAATGTGAATTAAGAAATATAGCTTAACGAACGTGACATGTGTGTCTAAGGCCTAATAGAAATAAAATCGAAGAGACAAAAAGGAATCTTGGGAGAAGGATACGTATATGAAAATTCTGTCACTGGAACAAATGAGGTTAACATGTAGGTAAGACAAGAAGCAGTGAGATATGCCATGATGCATAAACCACAAGTCTATAGAAAACAGAAGAGTCAGAGAGAAAGAAGCAAAATTATGAAACCAGGGCGAGTGTCCAAGGGGGAGAAAAAGAAAGAGCACAATTGTGTGGGGTAAAAATGAGAAAAGTTAAAGTATGAAAGGAGATGCATCTGGCTGGAGACTTGCAATTACGTGAGGCAAAAGAGAAGCAAGAAGGAAATGTTTTCTAATAGTGGAGGAGAGAAAGCTGTCAACAGAGGATTGTTAAAGGCAGAAAGTTTTCATGTGTCTTTTCCTCTGTCTTTTCAAACAAGTGTAGGTGCTCCCAGTAAACCAGAGAGGGTAACTTTTGAGTTTGGAGCCCGAAACAAGAATAGGTAAATACATAATTGGAGTGTATTTCTCTAAAATTTAGATCTACTAAAATATGCGGCTCCAAGGGTGTCAGGAAATCAAGGATATTATTATAGAATTGTTAGTCTCTATATTTGAGATATCCTGTAGAATAGAGTTTCTGTATCTGAAAACTGGAAACAGTGTGGTGTGTTTCAGTTTAAGACAGCATATGGTAATATATAGTTTTTATTTACGTAAACACAGAAACAAATATGTTACTCAGCTTATTAGACTGGATAGATTCAATTTAATTCCTACAAGATTTTAGAAAACTAAGTATTGGAATTTATCACCCCCAGAAGCTGTAAATATGAAAACGGTTAGGATGTCTAGAAACATTTTAAAAGTTAATTTGGCACGTTAGTAACTGATTATCGAGGAGCATTTTGTGCCTTTCACAAAATAATGTAGTCTCAAAGTGACAAATTCAACAAATTATTAATAATTAAATATTCAGGAAAAGTTCATACTCTATAGAATATGCATTTATTAAGGCGTGAAATAGGCACGTGTTCAGATCTCACGAGAAGTATAATGTAGGGAAAGTAAAAAATGACTTTTCTGATATTTCTTTGCTTGTGTTCTCCCATCGAGGTTCTCCTTTCTCTTACACTAAAACTTAGGTTTATCAGATTACAAACTTCTTGTTTTATCTGTGACTCATTTTTTTCTTTCTGTTTTATCTCTAATACTGTAGGCAATTTGCTTGATTTTACATACAACACTTCTGTTAAATTTTATTTTCATTTAGGCAATTTCACAGTCCAAGAATATATTTTTACTGTTCCTGCATCAGCTCCTTGTTTTCTATGTATGCAATATTTTTAGATTATCTTTTAGACATTGTTTTTATTCTCTGACATTGCTTTTTCAAGATATTCATTTTTTAAAATTTGGCCCTTTCCTTCTTCAAGTTTTCCTCAAATATCTGGAGATCCTCGGTTGTTCACTCCTATTCAATATTTCTAATAGTACATACAAACATTATCTGTGATCTGTTTGGAAAATTTATAAAAGAAATAAGGAAAGAAAGAAAAAAAGGAAAGGAGGAAGGAAAGAAAGAAAACAAGAAGAATAGCTAGAAAGTCTGAGGTCAATGTGTGTAGAAAGTTATTAGTGGTCGTTTTCTTTTTAGGCTGTGCAGTGAGGAACCCTATGTATCCATGTTTCCCATCTCGTTTGAAAAGAAAACCAAAGTTTTGCTATGACCTATGATTTAATATGCAGCCTTATTCCTTAAAACTTCTCTGACTTTGTCTCTTATGCTCTACCTTAATCATTCTCCCTTCAGTCAAATCGGCCCCCTCTCTGTTCCTTGTAATAGTAGGTAAGCCCCAAGCTCAGGGCCTTTGCATCTGGAATTCCTTTTGTCTAGAATGATCTTCCCATAGATACTAGATGCTCATTCTGGGCTTTTGTTTTCAAATTCACCTTATTGTGATGCCTACTCTGGGACCTTCCTCTTAAATTTGAAATCTGTTCTTTTTCTAACACTTAATATCCTCTTTCTGTACATTAATTTTTCTCCTCAGAACTTATCTCTTTCTATCAGAATATGTATTTTTCTTAACTATTTATTCTCCTCATCTGTTTCCCTCAATGCAATGTAAGCCCTATGCAGAGAAAATTTGCATGTGTTTTATACACTGTTGTAATATAACATCGAACAGTCCTGAACACATAGTAGGTTCCTTATACATACTTGTCTAATAAAACAGTAAGTGATTCTTATTTTTCACAGCAGCAGCATATAAAAGTCTTCCTAAGAAGACTTTTGCTTTTTTACTTATTTCACAAAACTGCACACTTTCTTATTTTTCTCATTTCACTACCTCATTCCTTCATTATTTTACCCTATTTTTCCCCTCCACATCCCAGCCTATTAATGAAAGAGAGCCTGAGTGGGATGGACTGAACTGTGTCCCCAAATTCAATTGGTGAACTCCTAAAACCGAGTACCTCAGAATGTGGCCTTATTTGGAGATAGGTGATTTTTTACAGGGGAAACCGAGTCGAAATGGTGATTAGCATGGGCCCTGATCCATTATGCCAGGTGTCCTCCTGAAAAGGGGAAGTTGGAGACACACACACATTCATACATGCACACACACACAAACAGAGGCAGCAACATGTGAAGATTAAGGCAGAGCATGGTGATGCTTCCACAGGTCAAGGATTGCCAGCAAAGTACCAGAAGCCAGTGAGGAACATCGGTCAGATAGTCCTTCACAGCCGTCAGAAGGGTAGAACACTGATTTTGGACATCTGCTTCCGAACTGTGAGAAAATAACTTCTGATGTTTAAGCCCCCATTCTGCGGTCTTTTGTAGTGGCAGCCGAGTAAATGAACCACCCAGGGATCACGTGTTGAGATGCTTTGTCAGCTACGTTTGGCCCCTTGGTGATCTCAGCTATATACTGAAGCCTCCCAACTGCTTGTCTTCAGCGCAGCACCTCCTCAGGACTCCTCAGGTGTGTCTCCAACTCTATTCAGCGTCAGCTTTAAAGTGTCCAAACCTAAACTCCTCATCTTGTTTGGAAGCTCCTTCCTCCCATCTTGTCCATCCTTCAAGTTGCTCAGGTGTTTTACCTGGAAACATTCTGGACTTTGCTCTTTCATATCCTCAATCTATAAGCAAATAATGTGACTCACTCTCAAGACGTATTCAGACTCCACTGCTCCCCACCTGCGCTGTCTGTGCCCTGGTAGCCACCGTCGTCTTTCACCTGATTCATGGCAGTAGCCTCCGCGTTTGTCTCCCTGTTTCCATTCCTAGCACCCCTCCAGCCCTTCACCCTATTCCCAATGTAGCAGCCTGAACGACCCTATAAAATAGATTTCAGATAATGTCACATCCTTGTCCCAAACTCCGTACCATCTCCTCATCTCAGTCCTCGAGTCCTTCCGGAGCCTGTGAGGCCCCACGATGTCTAGTCCTTGGTGACCTCTCTCACCTCATCTCCTGCTCAGCCCTTTCCAGTGCACACGGCTCCGGCCCCACTGCCCTCCTTGCTGTCCAGATACGCCAGGACCCTTCCCTCGCTGAACTTGCTGTTCCCTCTGCCCAGAAACCAACTCTCAGATAATCACATTGCGCATCAGAGTCATTCAATACATAGTTCTTGAAAGAATAGGAAGAAGTTGAAAGAATTTAAGTTAATAAAATTAAATAAAATTCTTTAGAGCACAAATGGCATTAGTGCTATGGCCCCATTTGATCTTTATAAATTTCTTGCGTGTAAGTAACATCTGAAAGTTTTCTATGCTCACTGCAGTGTTTTGTTTAGAAAAGTCACAAATATTTAGTAATTTGGGAAATCTGATATTTAAAAGATATAATTAGTCTATTTCACCTCAACTTGTGTAACATACTTTGCAATTACTTGTAGTTCTAGACTCTCCTTATGTAGGCATCTTTTCTAATGTAGCAAAGGAAAGTGAACAAAGCTTTGCCTTGTGATGATATTGATTCTTCATTACGGTTAGGATCTTTCTGATTCCCACTTGCTCTATCATTTCTTTATGCCTCTTGATAAGAATTTAAGATGCATACCCTGAGTTTTGAAAAGAAAGCATCTCCACATAAAAATATGTTTTGTTTGGTTTATGTGAATAAAACCCCAGTTTTTGGTGGGGCACATAAAACAAAAACTAAACAAACATTCCCCAGCCTCCTTTGCAAATGACTATCACCATAAAAATATGTTCCCCGCCAGGGGATGCTAGCATAAGATATCAGCAGAACCAGCATGCATTTTTGCTTCCTTTCTTCTTTCTTTTTTTACCCCTAACTCTTCTGTCTGATGCAAGAATGCAAGTATGATGGCAGGAACTGCAGCTGCAACTTTGGATCATGGGGAGAAGGGCTACACCATAGGTTATGAACGGTGACCTGGAAGGGATTTCGATTTCTGAGTGCTTTATGGAACTAAACCATCATACTATCCCTTGACATTTTATGATTGGCCTAATGTGAGAAAGGAATTTCTCTCTTATTTAAGTCACTGTTACTTTAGGAGTGACACATAACAAAACATTCAAATTGTCCTACCTTACATATCAAAGAGACCTATTTAGTGCATAGGACTTTAGTGCTAAAACAAGGTGGTGCCATTTCCTTTAAATTAATCAAAACAATAGAAATTGTTTGCATGACAATCAAAGCTCTTTATTTTCTGTATGTAATTTTATGCAATCATTTTAGGAAAATAGTTGTGTCTCCAAATGTACTTTCATTGATGAAGGTGGTATGATCAAAGGATTCTTTGAGTGGTTATGGAAAAAAAATGTGTCACTGAAAAACAAATGCTCCACTCAGTTTACATACTACACATACTTAATAGGAGCATAAAAAAAAGGTCCAGTGTCAGAAGCACAGGCCATTCTCCTTCACTGAGGCATTAAATCAGAAGAGAGCCTTTGGCAATTAGAGATCCAAATTTCAGAGGCCATTACTCTCATTCAAAATAAACTTTGCCTTCGGATGTGGGGATGCAAAACATTTTTTGAAAATCTTTTTGAAAAAAAAAATTTATTTTGTAGGTATTCTCTTAGACAATTTGAGGTTCATTTAACACAGCATTCCATCTGCTTAACATTGAAATTTGGAGACACTGATTATCTGCTCCGTTCTTCTAAATAGTTAAGTGTGCTCCATAAATAAACACATCAGTTTTGCTCTATTACTACCCTTCCATAAAGCGTCGTACAATTGGAATGAACCTGGTGTTTACTTGTCATTAAATATATCTTTGTTAGAAAAGATATGCAGCCTCTGGAATTCCAGGATTTTCATGATTTAAAGACAATTTTAAGAACTCTTAAATAATATTCGCAATGTAAGCAACAGTTATTATGTTGGAATAAAATAAGTCACAACATGACCAGCACAGTATTTTATTTGGTTTTGATATTGAAGATGTTTCTTGAATTAGTTAAGTAGAAATCAAAGTATAATTACTTCACCTAATCATTTTTCTTCGAAAACTCTGAAAAAGAAGAATTGGTGTGTAAGTGTAAAATATTCTTATTTACAGCATATTAGTTTCATTCCTTCTCCACTCACTTGATAAACCTCATTTTCTCTTTGCCCCTTGTCAATGACCTGTGATAGGAGGCTCTATTCTGCAATATCAAGAGAGCATCTTCAAAGGCCTGTTTGTCACAGATGGAACTACAATGCGAAGGGGCTCTCTGATACGTCGTTAATAATTACCCATTTGAAATTAAAGTATGTTTTTGAGCAAAGTGAAATCTCCTTTCATAGTACTATCCTTTCTGAAATCTCCTTTCATAATATCCTTTCCTGAAATCTCCTTTCATAATAATCAGTGCGCGGGTGCAGAGCCCCTGACCTTGATCTCTGGTAGAGGTGATTTTGTAATCAGTGGACAGAAGCAACCAATGGCGCAGGTGCCTTCCCAGACACCCTGTCTACTCTTGAGGCGTCTAATGAAAACTTTAGACATTTGCTCCAGGAACTGAAGAATGACCACTAATTGTCTTCAGTCTCAGCTCATCTAGTTTAATCTTTTTGACCTAGTTAGGGGTAGAGCCAACCTACCTTCATTTTTTACCAATAAAGTTTTATTGTAACACATCCACTCCCTGTCATTTTACATATTATCTGTGGCAACACTCACACAACTATAGCAGAGCCGAGTAGTTGCAATGGAAACCATATAGGCAATAAAACCAAAAATATTTACTGCATAACCTTTAAAGAAAATTATGCCAACTTGTGATACAGTGATGACTAAGCACTTGCAAAGTCTCATAAACATCTTTTATGGGCTAATGTTATCTTAAAGTAACTCAGGTTAGAAATATGTCTTGTATCCATGTACACATAAAAACAACTGTGATAGCAAATATATCAATTAATAAACAGAAAAAAACTTATTTGTGTTTTCTCTTCACAAAATACATTTTACAGTGACTGCTTTTGGTGCCATAGTACCTATATTCACTTTATAGGCAAAATAACCTAAATTGGACTTTTGCTGTAGGAAGTTTGCTGTATTGTACTTCAGGAATACAATTAAACCCAGAGTACCTTGGTATTTTCACAATAATGAGTCATGCTGTAATATGGTCGTATTTCCTGTACATCAGTGAGGTGCTAACAGTCAATTGTGGGACTAAAACTTCAATTAGCAAAAGCAGCATGGCTGGTTCTCCAAAGAAAGCCAGTGTTTCTCATTAGAGTGAGACAGTCTTCTATGTGTTATATCTTTGACAGAAGGATAGGAATACGTCTGAGCAAACTAGGAGATATCAAACTGTTTACTCCTTCTTAGCTTTCTCTGTTAGGTGATCACCACCCTGCATGAATCATTTTAAGCTGTCTACTGGCTTGGGGTCCTCTTCAGGCAGAAGTTTCCTTCTTTTTTTTTTTTTTTTTTTAAGATTTTTATTGGGGAAGGGGAACAGGACTTTACTGGGGAACAGTGTGTACTTCCAGGACTTTTTTCCACGTCAAGTTGCTGTCCTTCCAATCTTAATTGTGGAGGGTGCCGCTCAGCCGAACTGGCAACCTTGTGGTTGAGAGGATGCGCTCCAACCAACTGAGCCATCGGCGAGTTCAGTTGCAGCTCAGCTCAAGGTGCCGTGTTCAATCTTAGTTGCAGGGGGCGCTGCCCACAATCCCTTGTGGGACTCGAGGAATTGAACTGGCAATCTTGTGGTTGAAAGCCCACTGGCCCATGTGGGAATTGAACCGGCAGTCTTTGGAGTTAGGAGCATAGAGCGCCAACCACCTGAGCCACCGGGCGGCCCCAGAAGTATCCTTCTTACATGAGGTCTTACTGTGAGAACTCTAAGATGTATCTTATAAGTGACTCTTACCTACTTAAATAACTGAATGATTTTTGTAAGAATAAAAGAAGAACACACGGTGGGTGGGTGCAGAGACCCTGACCTTTTATAACTCCACTGAGGAGTTATCATCAGCTTGTTCCAAAGAGCTTATTTCTTATTACTGAAAAGTCTTCCCCATCACTGCCAATCAGAAAGAGGCATTGTGCATGTTAAGGCTCTTAGATGACAAAGCATCTAAAGATATAATGTGTGACCTACGGTATTATCTGTGCTCCGTAAAGTGATCTGGGGGCTAAATAATGATCTTTGATTTTAGTTATTATCTATGAATTGTTCTTCAACCTTAAAGCAGCTATAACTATTCTTACACAATTTAATCAGGAGGCAAAGATAGTCATCTTGTCTGAGCTCACCCAACCAGAATTGTTCTTAGTACTCACAATCTAAACAAAAATAATTGGAATAAAAAGGGAGATCACCCCACTTCCTGTTATTGTTCTCCAATATCTATCACCTCAGAGAGACACAAGTTTTACAGGATCTGAACAGTCAAAAGAACTCAAGGCTGAATTTAGTAAAAATCAGGTTTGAATATGCACATAAAGGGAGTTCCATGTGATACCAAATTGCTAATTGAAAAAGCTTCACATGTTTCAAATATCAGCACTTTTGATTAAACCTATTTCCAGATTCAGACTCATCATTTTTAACTCTAGAGGCACAATAGAATCAGCTGGGGAGCCCTAGAAAATACCAATGTCTAGAGCAGGGGCATCCAAACTTTTTTCAACGGTTTTCACCAAGGGCCGTATGCGGTAAATACACACACAGCCGGGCCCCTCACTCGAGGTGAAGTACGTATTGCCTCATCTTGTTTATTTAAGGTAATTAAATATATTTTTGGAATTTGCTGTGGGCCAATTAACAATGGATTGCGGGCTGCAGTTGGCCCGTTGGCAGCAGTTTGGACACCCCTGGTCTAGAGCCATACCACTAGAGGCATTAATTTCCTGGCCATGAGTTTTGCGTAAGGCCAGACATCAGTATTTGAACGATTCTCTAAGGGAGTCTAATGGCAGTCTAGGTTGAGAATTACCATTTCATAGATAGTGAGGAACAGAGATAGGTATGTCTCCATTATGTAGCTTCTTTTTAGAAAATCATTTATAATAACTCATTATACCAAGTTTTCTGTTTTTTGTTTTTACCTTTCATCACGAAGGTACTGGAGGTATTCTCTCAGAGCATCTTGCTTTTCAAGGAGTGCTTCTTGGTCATCTAACTGAGATTCGTTCGGACCACTGTCCCCTGAGACGTCATCGCTGTGAAATGTGAGGAAACAGAAATCAGAGAGTTTTAAATAGAAATGGTATATATAACAAAGTTCCAAATATTTTGGTGTCAGATAAAAAGGAATTCCAACACCCAACTCATTTTCTTTCACAACAATTCTAAAAGAAACATATACCTAAACCTAAAAATAGAGGAAGTGGGAATAATCCAACACATTTTGGCATTTTCAGGGAGTGTCTGAAGACATATTGTGTATTAAACGAGCAAAAAATTTATAAAATAACATAATTGGGTAAATATTTGAAGTTTGTTCTGCCATTCAGAGGAAGTTTCTTTAAACTAAGTGATTTTTAAAAAGCTACTTGACATAAATACTACCTAGTAAATATCCAGCTATTGTCCAGTTAAAGAAGAATCTTCCAATGCTTGGTTTGAGCAAGAAGTTAAAAAACAAGTACTACGGTGACCCGAAAATTTGCTTCAGTTTATACGGTGTCTTATTTTACAGTGTCTACTTCAATTTGATTGCAGATTTACAAATGATTGTTAATTACAAAACTAAGTGTGTCTGAACCAGTGAGTATGATATTACTAGAAAGCCCGATTTTCTAATGCATGGGCCTGGTATATTTTATTGAAGAATATACATTATTTTTTAACTAAATTGAATATTATCAAAAGTTACCAATTTGGAACAAAAAAAATAAATTGTGAACAGTGAAAAGATAATTTGCAGATTAAATAATCATAACATATTTGGTAAAAATATTAAATTTTCTTTACCTATCTCGTTTTCCAATAAAGGACTCAACGTGTCTTTTGGCAGGAAATTGACCCAAAAGTCTTTCATAGTCACTGGGTAAAATATCTTCAGTGTGTCTCGCATTCCTGAAAAAACGAAGAAAGAATAACCATTATTTTAAAAATGTTTTTCTAAATATTATTTGGCTCAGTGAATAAGAAAAAAACTAATCAGATTATTAGGACAGATTCTTGTGCAAACTTAAGTGCAGAAGGATTTCTTAATAACATAATGAAAAATGTTTTCTTGTGATTTATATCAAGATTGTTTCAATATTCCCAGTCCAAAATATTGAAAAATTAAAGAAATTAGCTTTTGTACAGTTATACCTCTACATAAATGATCACTGATGGACGCTTTCACACTAAATATTCTATGAGACATACTCGTGGGAGAAATATATTTAGACTAGGTCCTATTTTTGATTGATTGATTGATTCCTAATGTTTTATTCATGTACCATGAATAAGAATATATAAGAAAAAACTACCCTATTTTTCACACAAACCCTATTATGGCTTTTCTTTCCCTTCTCCAAAAATATGTGGAAACAAAAATCTCTTAAATTGGGGAGGATCTGAGGGCCTATCCAGAACCTTTCTGCTGTGATGAGGAAGCTTTTATTTTTTGTCTTTAGTACACCGCTTCTCTGCCTCTAGTTTAATGGGGCTTTTGACAAGTGGTTTTGTGAATGAGTAACTTTTGTTATTAGGCATCTTCACATAGATATGAAACGCTGGCCTTAGAATTCCTCTATCATGGAATCCTAAATAGTGCAGTTTTACTAGTATTAGTACAATTTCTGAAGTTGAATTTTGTGCAACAGAATGTAAGTGAGTGATGGGCTCATCCTGGCTTGTTGCAGCCTCTGCACATGAGCACCATGGACAGCTGCAAGAGCTGCAGTAAGTCAGGCTGGAGGGAGCCATGACACGTGGAAACCTGCAGTGTTATGCTGCGGGAATAGCTCATGGAGACACAAAAATGAAACATTTATACTTCAGAGATACATTTTCTAAATTAAACTCAATAAAATGAACTCACCTGTCATTTTCAGCAAATGCATTAGGCGAGACATCAGGGTTTAGTGGTAGTAAAGCTGGATCAAGCTCATTTGCTCCTTCAGATGGTATGCTGTCACCCAACATGTCAGGAAAAAGACAGTAGAAGTAGACACATTCCTTTCTCAGAAGGCAGCACTTTTGGTTTTACAGTCATTTGAAATAAGGCACGCAAAATCTTGGGAAGTATCACCCATTTACACAATATGGATAGCATAATTGACAATGGCTTCTATGGTTTATGAGAGTATTAACAGTAAAATTTAGATTTATCCCATAACACAGATGCCATAAAACTTTCACAAGACGTGTCCTAAGCTTAAGAGCTACTCAGTTCAACCCTATCTGAACATTAAGCCAAGTACACTTCCTTCGTAATGTCTTCGCTTTGCAAAGTTAAATCTGACAAGAAGAAAGATTTTATATTAAATAGAACCCATGAAGCATTTTTAATATTCAATATAAAAACTGGAAGCAATTTGTTTATTTGTTTGTTGATGTTAAGCATCATTTGGTTCAAACATTTCTCAAAGGCTGAGTATTAACTCCCTTTCTTTCTCTAAGTGTCTAAAATTTACTTCAAAATTCAACTTGATGTGATATATTTCTTTTTTTTTTTTTAAAGATTTTATTGGGGAAGGGGAACAGAATTTATTGGGGAACAATGTGTACTTCCAGGACTTTTTCCCAAGTCAAGTTGTTGTCCTTTCAGTCTTAGCTGTGGAGGGCACAGCTCAGCTCCAGGTCCAGTTGCCATTGCTAGTTGCAGGGGGCACAGCCCACCATCCCTTGCGGGAGTCAAAACCGGCAACCTTGTGGTTGAGAGGATGCACTCCAACCAACTGAGCCATCCGGGAGCTCAGCAGCAGCTCAGCTCAAGGTGCCGGGTTCAAATTTTTAGTTGTAGGGGGCGCTTCCCACCATCCCTTGCAGGAGTCGAGCAATGGAACTGGCAACCTGGTGGCTGACAGCCCGCTGGCCATGTGGGAATCGAACCGGCAGCTTTCGGAGTTAGGAGCATGGAGCTCTAACCGCCTGAGCAACCGGGCCGTCCCCGATATGTTTCTTTTTATTGACCAAATCCAAAGACTCTTTCTATCTCTGAATAGTTACTAAGGCTCAATGAATTTTATGGGACCTTCAGGATTCTAATCTTATGTATTAATATAATTTCAGTAAGAGATATACAAAAGAACAATCATCTTGATATGGTGTGGAAAAATTTGCAAAATATATCAACAAAATATTTAAATAAATAATATGAAATTTAAAAAAATGAGTTGTTCTATATAACAGATAGAAAATTCTCAGTTAGATAAACATGGAATCTTCAACTGTCTGAACTGGAAGAGAACTTACTTCAGAAAAGGTGCTTCAAATAGAGGCCAAGCCAGCATTTGTGAGAAGAGCACACTGAACAGTGTCAGGCGCACAAGGAGCTGGGGCTTTCTTCGGGTTGCCATCTCTGCACCACGAAAGGGAGAGAGTCACATCAGATTTTCCAACCACAATGTCCACAGACAGGTAATTCCTTTTTTATTTTAAATTTATTGCGGTAACATTTGTTAATAACATTATATTATTTTCAGGTGCCCAATTCTATTAGAGATCGTGTATTAGACATCCTATTTATATTGAATTGTGTGCTCATGACCTAAGGTGTACTCAGTCTGTCACCATATATTTGACACCCTTGCCCCATCTTCATCCGCCCCCCACGCCCTTTAGCCTCTGGTAACCACCATACTGCTGCCTACGTCTATGACTGTTTTTTTTCTTGCCCATTTGTTGCTTTCTGTTTTATGTCCCACATGTGAGTGAAGTCTTATAGTTCTGCTCCTTTCCTCTCTGAATCTTTTCACTGATCATGATAATCTAAAGATCTGTCCGTGTTCTCGAAAATGGCAATATTTTATCATTTGTTATGGCAGAGTAGTGTTCCACTGTTTATATGTACCAGTACTTCTTTATCCAATCAACTGTCCGAGGACACTTAGTCGTTTCTATGTCTTGCACACCAGTAATAAAGCTGCAATGAAGTTACAGGTACACTTATCTTTACAAATAAGTGTTTTTAAATTTTTAGGGTAGATATACAGGAATCCTAATGTCCAGCACAACTTTCTAAAGCTTCTTACAGTGTTTGGAAAATACTTTTTGTCTGATAGAAAGAGTTGCACGCATTATGGTTTCATTTAAATCGAGAGGATTTCTCTCAGTGACAAGTCCTTGATTAAAAATTAAGGTCCCTTTCAACTGGTGCGGATCTCTCACAAGGCGCATAGTTGGCTTCGTACATACTGAATACCATATTCATATGTTGTTAGAAGTAACCCCGGGGAACATATCCTTATTACAGAATTGTGGCATTCAAGTTTAGTATCTTTTCTGACAGTTTCAAAGATCTGATTGTTCTTCTACTTTAAGTTTTGCATCTGATTAATATAAAACTGAGATATTTCTATTAACATAAATATTGTATTATATATAAATTCCTTTTCCACTTTTTGTAGCTATCACTGGGAACGTATTTCCTTACATAGGGATTTTGAACATTTTATCTAATTAATAGTGAAAATTAATATCCCCCAAAAAATCATTCACCCACATACTACCATTGGAATAATTTTGACACAAAAAACCTTATATTTAAAATTGAATGTGTTTTTACACCTAATACACATACACGTTATATTTCCAAATAATTTCTAGTAACATTAAAAGTTCAAGGTCTCTTTTTCTCTCTGTCTATAAAAATGACAGCATTTAAACTTAAAATAAAATGAAAATAAATATTCCACAGGTTCATGTAATCAACAATTGACGTAGAAAGAACAGCACTTAAAAAACAAAATGTAGCCTTGCAAAATAAAAGATCCCTTCAGTCAAAAATTTGTATTCAAACAAAAATAGAAAAAAAAGACCCTACATGAATACATTGTTTAAAAAACAGTCAGTATTGAGTAAGAGAGCAAGCAGGGAAAGCATCTTTCAACAAAAGTAATTTGAAAAGCCCTTCACATGTGGGGCATGAGACATTTCTGTACTTACTCTCTGACCTGGGAAGCTTGTCTTTGGCTCCACCAGTTCTCTGCCTCAGAGCTGAACCAGAACCTCGTCCTGGCTAAGGGTTGGTATTATTGCCAGCAGTTGCTTCGCAGTAGTCTACCCTGACCTGCATTCAAAGCCCCTTATGTTATAAGGTTGTGCTTAGGCCTGAGCAATCACAAAGCTCTCTGAAATACGTCACAGCTGTGCTCCCACGGGATGAATAGGACTAGAGGTTCTTGTTCAATTGTCCTTATATCTGATTTATATATTTATAGTGAGTGGACTTAAGATGTAACAGATAAAGAGGAGAATTTCTCTTCTTTAAATAACAAAAAGGTACTAAGTTTCATGAGAAATGTTTTAATCTTTAATCAGCAATACGATACAGGAGAATGAATAGTGGTTATAGCCAGGACACTGGGCTTCCTTCAGAAAATAAGAATGTTATGTAAAGGAATAGATTAGAAAGGCAACAAACACTTATGTCCATGATGCTTAGAAGTATAGAATTCTTCTTTATTATAAAACATGAAATATCCTTATGCCTTTTTTATTTTTATGCCTTTCGTTTAGATCCTGATTCATATGTCATCTTCTTGAGATCTATCCTAATTTTAGAAGCATCTAGAAGGAATTTCCATCTTTCTGTCCTTAAATTCCTCTATGTGGAAACTAACCCAGTACGAGTTTCAAAGAGGCTCGGAGCTCGTGCAACATGCACACGGATGTAAAAAGCAGGAGGAGCACTGCGTTAGAATATCACCATTCCCGTGACACAGTCACACACACAATCTCCGTGACTCAAAACGAAATTACCAGACTTCTACAAGGGATCAAAGCGTAGTCCTATTTAGATTTTATACCCTTTATTGTTATAAGTCCTTGTACTGCACAGTGATTTTGTTTCTCCCCCATTGCAGAACACACGCCCACACCCACAGCAGCTTTTGAACATTTCCACCTCAATCACCTGATACTTGTTCGCCAAGAACTACTTAGAAAGCATTTATAGAATTTATTTATCAAATACTAGATACTATTGATAAATACTTAATTTCTACTGGTAGACTTTGTTTTTTTTTTTTTTCCACCTTGGCATGTTTTATTTTTTTATTTTTTATTAGTTTCATGTGTGAAAAACAATGTCATAGTTAGACTTTTACAACACTCACACATTTATATCCCCCCCCAATCTACTACCCCTCTGATATAGCTGTTACAATTCATTGACTGTATTCGCTATGCTGTATTCTACATCCCCTGACAATATACTGAGGGTGCCAAAAAAAGGTATACACATACCTTGTATTCATCTTTTGTTATCGGTATATAATATGAACATTACAATTTTAATACAGGTTTTTTTTCTCCTTTCTTCATATGTCTATACATTTTTGGCACTGTGTGTGTGTGTGTGTGTGTGTGTGTGTGTGTATTTAATTATAGATGATACTCCTTATTATTAAGCTTCAGCTTCAGTACAGTGCAGTGCTCAGACATCTACACACTCCATGAAGTGGTCTCCCTAATAAAACAAATGCCCATCGGACCCCCTACAAATTCTTTACAATATTATTGATTATATTCCCCAAACTGTCTTTCATATCCCATGCCTGTACTGTGATTACTAATTTGTACTTTAGATCCCGTTATGTTCTCCAACCATCCCCACCCCCGCACCCCAGACTTAGCAACTCTCTGGTTTTTCCCCTATATCTATGAGTCTATTTCTGTTTTGTGTGTTCGTTTATTTTGTTCTTTAGATTCCACATAAAGTGAGAACATACAGTATTTATCTTTCTCTGTCAGACTTATTCATTTAGCATAATATTCTCTAGGTCCATCCAAGTCATTGCAAATGGTAATATTTCATTCTTCTTTTTGGCCAAGTAATACTCCATTGTATAAGTATACCACAATTTCTTTACCAATCCTGTATCATGGGTATTTCAGTTGTTTATATATCTTGGCTATTGTGAATAGCGCTGCAATAAACATATTTGTCTTGTTGATGATAGCCATTCTGACTGGGGTGAGGATATCTCATTGTGGTTTTTATTTGCATTTCTCTGATGATTAGTGACATTGAGCATTTTTTCATATGTGTATTTGCCATTTGTATGTCCTCTTTGGAGAAATGTCTCTTCAGGTCGTCTGCCCATTTTTCAATTGGGTTGTTGTCTTTGTTTTTTTTTGAGTTGTATGAGTTACTTGTATATTTGGATATTAGCCCTTTATTGGAGGTACTGTTTGCAAAAATCTTCTCTCATTCAGTTTGTTGCCTCCTTATCTAAACCTTCTTCTTAGTAATTTTGAGCATTGATTTTACTATGTTCATTTATTTTTCTTTTTTAATGATGAATTCAATCACCCTTTATTTTTTTTCTAATGCTACATTGTGTATTAATATTTTTTCTTTATTCTACTTTCAATTCTCTTCTAGAGATAATAAGGTGTAACATCAAAACCATGTGTCTTCTCATAGCTCATTAATTAAACTGCGTAGCAGAAACCCCAATTGTTTTAATCTTAAGCAAACTATTACTTAAGGAGAAAGGAGAAAGTGTCTTTGGAGTAAAAAAAAAATAATGACATAGATATTTCTCTTGCAGTAACTTATAACCTTACATGCAATAGCAACTTCTAGCTCAAAGATTCTAGGTTTTTTAACCAGAAAGATAATTAAAATGTCAGTTAAGATATATAGCTTAACAAGTGTGACCTGTTTGTCTAAGGCCTAATAGAAAGACAATCTAAGAGACAAAAAGAACTCTTGGGAGATCTATGTCATATTTCAAACAATACCAGATAGCGTACCAAGAAAAGTATTACTAAACGCCTTGTTACTCCACTCCATTCTCTTTTCTCCATGTTTCCATCTCATTTCAAACCTTCTTATAAAAGACAAGATTTTCATGTTCTTTCTTCTCTCTCTAGTTTACCAGCTCTTCGCTGTCACCATCCTGAATGATAGCATTTTGCGTTAGAAATGACTTCTAGATGATCAATCATATCTCCTACAAAAGGATTATAAACACTGTAACCCAAGGAAGACTAAAGAAATCAACCCAAATAATATTTTCTCATTCTAAAATAAGAAAATACAATGAAACTAAAACTTTTGTCTATTTCTTGGTATACTGAAAAGCTCTTAAAGATATATAAATGGTACTGATTTATTAGGAATAATTTGGGAATCAAATATTTATTCTGCCTTTCTGTGTAAAATGAATGTGAGGATAACATAATAGTTGATAAACAGAAATTTCTTCTTTCTGAAATGCTTCAAAAAAATACAAAAAGAAAGAAATTATAGGTAATATTTTTCCTGATGAAATAATACCTCTAGGAAAC
>NW_022680407.1:0-28657 GCF_004115265.2 Rhinolophus ferrumequinum
ATGAGGGTGAGGGGGATCAAATGTATGGTGATGGAAGGGGAGCTGACTCTGGGTGGTGAACACACAGTGTGACTTATGGATGATGTGATACAGAATTGCACACCTGAAATCTATGTAATTATACTAACAATTGTCACCCCAATAAATTAAAAATAAATTAAAAAAAAAAAAAGAAAATGTAATTTAGTATAAGTAATTCTACAGTGTTCAAATTTGATGTTGGTATTGTATTTTGCTGGGTTTTCTAGATCTAGGAATATATTTTAGAATGTCTGGAAGTGAGAGGATGGTCTGCATGACCTTGAGTTCATTATTTGCTAAAATAATAGCAAGAAGAACCATTTGTTTGGGAATCAGGAGACCTTTAGTATAGTTTTACCTCTGTGTCTTGATTAACGATATTGGGCAAGTCAGATAACGTCTTGAGAAGACACTTCCTCTTCTCTGAGACTCTGCTTCCCAAACCTGCAGCTCATCACACTTACTCAGAAACTGGTCCTATGTTGTGACCCAAAGATTCTGGGCCAGACAGTCTTGTGTGTGATGCTTGAATCTGCATTTGATCAGCAGCTTAGGAAGTGAAGGTTTTTTCCACGCGGGATCCACGATTCCTGAACTTTCCAGCTGATGGATGACATATTCAGGCTCATCCCTGTATCTCACGACTCACGCCATTCCCGACACCATCTTCATGTATATGTTTGCATGTGGGAGATTTTCCCACCTGATTGGTGACACTGCACCTGTAGGAGGTGGCATACAGCAGAGCAAGGCATCATGTCCTTACAATCACCCATAATTTGAAGATTCCAGATGAAACAGGGCTAAGAGACCCGTCATTTTGCTTGATGCGGGGAATGACACACGAGCCACGGTTTCAGCTACCAGTGGATAGATCCAGGTTTCTGTGACCATGACCCCATTAGGTTCACTTCAGATCACTCATTACTGATCTGTGTGTGGTGCTGCATGAAGGAACCAAAGCTGCCCACGCCCAGTAGCCTGGGGCCACACAGTGGGGGTCTGACAATACATCCTCTAAGCCAGCTGCTCCTAGACAAGAATAAGAAGCATTTTAGACAAAGTGTCTTGTCAATCTGCAGTTTGCACTTTTGCATAAATGGGATTTTTGATGTGATGACTTGGAGCAGCCCTGCATGTACTTTGTCAGTGTTCTGCGCAAATCTGTGGAGAACTGTTATGATATTAATAATGTCACAGCAGGCCAGACTTATTTCTGAGCCAATGAGGCAGATCTCATGGAAACGGCAGGGTACGGGTTGGGGAGCATTGAAAAGTGAGAAGCAAAGGGATTCACTGCTTTTTGTGTGTGTCTATAAAACGATATTAAATAGTGTCAGTCATTTGTTCTCACCTATCAGACCTGTCCACAAGGTACTGTTCGAACCACACATGATTTACAGATGAAATGGATTAGACAGTTTCTCTAGTCAAATCTCCTCGCTCCAAAAATGAGGAAGATGGTTTTCAGAGATGTGAAGTGATTTTTTCCAAGATAACACAGCTAGTTGATAATAGATTCAAAAATGTAAGATCGTTTCCATTGTGAAAATGGTAATGGCATGTATTCTTCCTATCACTTTTCGACTCGTTCTGTGAAAGTACGACTTTTTCACTTAGCTGTCATATGTATATACTATCTGATGGCTTCCTCATTTATGCATTAAATGCATTACCTCCTTATAAATCATTTTCCCACCAGCTTATGGAAAGGGATACTCATGCCAGTGACTCAGTGGGTTTCTGAAACAGAGCCAAAGATTGGTGACATGAGCTCTGCAAAATGTGGTTGACAAGGAATCACTAGGGATTCCAAGACAAGAAAAGCCCTAAAATATGAAGAAACAGCCTACAGTGGGTTTAAATATGCATTTCTGGAGGATACAGTGATTATCCAAGTTTAAACAGGGAGCATTAGGAGAAAAAGACTGAGATTGAGTCTGGAACACTTGCTTTGTATCCTAAACAGCACCATGTTTAGCTGTTTAAAGATAGTTAATAGATGCTGAGGCTCCACCATATTATGTAGACCTTCCTAATTATAGATGGAAGTTCTGGCGACCAAATTTGTAGTCAATACAGAAAACAGATCGGCCCAAAATACCTGTTCTTGTTGTTCTTTTTCTTTTCGCTTAAAGAGTTTAAATAGGTTGAAATTGGCTACCATGAAACAGATCCTGTTACCATCTTCCATTTCACATTTCATGTGCTTTTCATTCATGAAAGAAGAAATAGGATGCTGGCTTTGGGTCAGAATTTGAATAAAGCTTGTCCTCATAAACACTCAGTGTTAGCTCTTTATTGCAAATCGGACAGAAAGGAGATGTTGTTACATCACGGTGTCAGAGCCGATAACCATTGTGCTGGATCTGAGATGAGGCGGGTTGTGTGACAGTTACCTCTCCAGGTGGTAGGTGCGATGATAGTGACATTTTCTGAGGGAGAGCATTTTTTCCTTCATAGACTCTTCACACAGACCTGTTTAATCAGTGCCAAGAATATCACAATATTCCTTAGAGTAATGGATAGAGTGGGACTTGAGCAAGGGAAAGATTCCATCATGCTCAAGGGAAAGATTCCATCATGCTCAAATGCATGAGCGAACATCCTCGATCATCACTTGTATCTTGAAGACTGCTAGGTACAGGGAGTTCTGTTTGGAACTATGGGGAATGCCCAGGTGAATAACATATGGATGGACTCTACTCCCAAGAACAGGGTGAGACCTCAATTCCTTTAAGGTGGTCTGAAAATATAAAATACTGATCTCCTGTTACTTTCTCCACTCAATGTATTTAAAAATTTAGATGTCAAGATATGCAGAAAATGTATTTTCTTCCATTGCACCATGGGGGTCATCTCTGAGGGTATTGATTTTCAAACTTGACAGCTCCAGAATTTATGAAAATGATGATTGCCCCACCCTCACTGAAAAAATTCCCTTCCCCAAATGATATGCTGGGAGGTGGCTCAAAAATATGATTCTGATGTAGGTCATAACCTTTAAGAAGAAATCCCCGTCTTAATATATTAACTTTTGTTTCTAGTGTAGGCATAAAATTGAAAAATTCTTAAAAATCAGGTGGTCACTCTATGAGATCTACGAAAATACCATGTTTGTTATGCCTTTTGGTATCTCAGATTTATATACTCATAATGTTAAAACATTGGTGAAACTCTGTGTCTGTAAACATCAGTATTGAATTGACAGGCTCTGAAATATCTTAAAACTTTTGTGAAACATAAGCCTTGTCACGTTAATCTGCTCTCTCTTCTGGGACAGAATGAAAATTCTGGTGAACCAGGAGAGTACGTTTTTAATATATAGCAACCTAGATGTGTTTTATAATTAGAATGTTCCTATGGCACAGCCTGGCAACAACAAGAGGAAAGCAGACAAACAAATGCTAAGATGTGCAAGATGGAAGCACAGCGTCATTTATACCATCATCTCAGAAGTAACAGACCATCACGTCTGCCATCTTCTATCTGTTACATGGGCCAGCCCTACTTCAACAGGAGATGGGATCCCTGGGGCCCTCTTAGAGCCACCATGACTGGGAATGGACTGAATTTGAATCCTCTGATGATTTGATGTATACATTCATTTGGAAAATGACACCCATTCTTCTTTCCTGTTTTCCCCCATGAAATGAAAGTAAGAAAGGTTCTAATATGCTTCTCATGTGTAACAAATGGTGGATAGCAAAAATGCCTTGTAATATTTCCAATGAAGTAAAACCTGCTTGTGTAAACTTGAACCTCTCTGTGGCCCTTATAGCTTCCTGCATATGACGTGCTGGAGCTTAGTAGAATTATAGACTCACTCCTCTAAGCTGGAGGCTAGGACTGGAACACCTACGCAGAGACCACGTGGGAGATCAGAATCCTAGTAGTGACTGGACCATACTCCTTGTGTGGTGTCAACACGTGTGAATCCTAGACAGCACAGATGGTGGAGCAAACAAGTGTGTGTGTGTGTGGGGGGGTACTACCATATTTCTCCGAAAATAAGACCTAACCAGAAAATAAGCCCTAGTGTGATTTTTCAGGATGCTCATAATACAAGCCCTACCTCAAAAATAAGCCCGAGTTAAGATCATCAGCCAGGCGGATGCATTTAGTACGTCCGTTTAGTAAGTCCATGGTCGTGACTTGGGATAAAGTCATTGACAGCTGTGTTGCCAATGCACTACGAGCAGGCTACATGGACAAGAAGTGCTCATTTAAGGAGAGCTCTATTGCCGGGCATGAGAGATTGGGGCCAATGGTTCTATAGGAAATGAAGTCGCAAGAAATTCAAGCCAGAATTTGGGGTTTGGAGAGTTATGACGATGTTCCAGAAGAAGATGACATGACTATATTTGAATAAATGTAGATTGTTGTACATGAATAAATGAAGATTGTTGTACCTGAAAAAATAAGACAGCCCCTGAAAATAAGTTCTAATGCGTCTTTTGGAGCAAAAAATAATATAAGACCTGGTTTTATTTTCGGGGAAATACAGTAGCAAGTATGAACCGAAAGAGTTTTGGATGGAGAAGTCCAGAGGGTTTACAAGTGAGTCAAGGGGAAAATATGTCCAAATCACGCTCCTCAGCAAGTCAACTTTGCCTCATGTGGGTGAGTCAGGTGAAAGACATGGGAGCTGTTTTTCCTGTTTTCCCAAAGCCTCTTTCCACCAGTTTAAATAAGGTCGGCTCTGGCTGGTGTCCTGGCACAGTGCAGGCTTCCGCCATGTCACCAATACAGGGCAATTGCATCTCCTGAGATGGAAGCCCATTGTAGGATAAGATTAGTGATGATGTAAGAGTATGTTCCATCCGTCCTCAGGCTGTAAGAGGCTTACACAGTGCTGGAGATTTGTGTAAATGTTGTTAACTTCAACTAATTAGGACCCCTCTAAACCTGAAAAATCTGGATTCCAGAAATAGCGATGAGGACACTTGGACCGGTTTACCGAATTACAAAGCAGCTTATGACTGCCTGTGGCTGGTGCTTGTTTAAATCCTTAAGTAGAAAAGGTTTTCCACTGATGATATTTGATCTAGCCTGAATGGAGCCACTGTCTACAGAAAACTTGGATTTATCTTGGATTTATCCAATATTTGACTATTGGACTGTGTAACTATTCACATGGTGTCCATCCCCTCCAGAACATTTAAAAACTGTGTGGAATCCCACTTTCCCTTAGAATGCTGACAAATGGAACATGAGACTGTTTTCTAGATGGAGAATGGCAGAGCTGTTTTTTCCAGATGTGGGATATTCTTCAGTGCAACCGCTCCTAATTAATGGGAAGGTCCTCCTTTTCTTTAGTTCCACCTGACTTCAGGGTGATGCTTACCTCACCTCAGGAAATAATTTCTCATCAAGTTCAGTGGCCTTCAGTTCTGGGGAGCCCTCCTCTGCCATCCGGGGCCTTTGCCCAGTACACAGAAGGGTGTCATGTTTCAGGCCCTCGCAGACTGCATATTCAAACTTCCTTTGCTATGCAGCTTCGTAACTGGTGTTTTCAAGGCTTGTACATTGTGGTGTGTGCTGAGAGGGTGGGCTACCTACACACCACCCTGGGGCTAGCTCTCCTCGGCCTGGTGCATGGGGACATGCACGTCATTGCAAGATTGTCTACTTTCTCAAAATTATAAACCATTAATAACAACTTGGCATTCTGTGTATGCTGGCCTGGTCTCCAGAAGGTCGAGTTCATTTAAATCAGTTCCCTGGAACTTTTATTAAATGCTCTTCACCCCCCAGAATTGAGAATAAAAGGAACATTTCACACCAGAGATCAGAAACAAGTTCCTACTACAAAATGAATTAGGCATGGTGCATAGAAAGGTTGAAACAAACAGCTTTTAGGACCATTCCTGGTCAGAAAAAATCTCATGAGTTTGAGTATGATATTACAATTATATTATAATGTTGTAAAGTGTTGCTCTCTCTGTGTGTTCTGGTTTTATACTAATGACATTCTCAGCCAAATACACTTGCATATATTTTTATAGTCAAGGCACATTTGCAACAGAAAAAGTGTTGTCTGTGGATAGCGGCAAATGAGGACTGGAAAGATTTTCGTCAGCACAAATGCACTCTCTTTTCCTGTCCCTTATGAATTAGACAGCTTCGTCAGTGATTGCTCTAAATTATAGGCTCCCGATCTTACCATCTAGCAGTCACATAATTACCAAGCCCTTATCGGTTGCCCACTAGTTTTTCCATTTGTAATGTGTCCGTTTTGGAAGGAGAGGAGAACTGCACATGAGATTCTAAAATAAGAAGAGATAATGATAAGAACTTTAAATGTTCTGGCAAACAAGAATAAGGCTGCTCTCAGTTTATTTCCACTTCATCTCTTTGTCTGCGTCACAGTCTACCCTGAAGACGCCAGCGCAGTGGGGACAGTTACAGAATGATGACGATGTTTCAAAGTAAAGTACAAGTTTGGCAGCAACCCTGGGTTGGATATAATAAAATAAAATAAATGAATATGTTCAATCTTAAATGTTAATGGAGATCTGTTGGCTTCCCTCTTTCCTTGAAGCTGGTTATGTGAGTGCCCATTACTAATGTGAATGAAACTCCTTAATTTTGTGTGTGAATATGTATAGTGTGTGTATACACTACATACATAATATTATATACATAATATACTATAGATAATATATAGCCTATATATTCTATATATAAGATACATAGCATATATATATATATATGATTAACAATGTATATTCAATTATATAAATTAAGCATTACTAGATGCTTCCTATATTAATTTCACGAAGCAAAAGAGGATAACTGGAGAAGAAAACCTATGTGATACTTAAAATATAGCAAATGTGGGAAAAATACTTCACAATACCAGGTCTTTAACACGAGTACACGTTCTGAGCCAGCATGATCGGAGTTAATGGATAAACACTAGGAAAGAAGTCTCTTGACCTACCTAAGACCCATTGAATCCAAAAGGCTGAAAATAAGGTGATGAGCAAAAATATACCAGGCAGATGGAAACAATGAGAATATTAGTGTTATAATTCCAATTTCAGACAAAGTAGAGGTCAGACAAAAGAGCATAAATGAGGGTATTGCATAATGCTAAGAGTAAAAATTCATAATGAAGCTTTAACTGTTATGAATATCTATGCACCAAATAGCTATTACCTGCATACAGCAGAAACTACAGGAGATACAAGGAAAAAGACATAAACATACCATAATAGGAATCTTTAACATGCCACTCAGTAAAAGGCCAGATGCATAAATATAAATAATAATATAAGGGATTTAAACAGCCTGTGAAGTAGCTATAGTGTGTGTTTGTGTGTGTGTATCTCATACTACATCCTAAAAATAGAGGACATATGTTCATCACAATTGTATATAGACCATTAACAAAAATGATACGTTATTATATATTAGGTCAAGAAAGCATTAGTAACTACAATGCAGTAAGCATTACAAACAAAACTCTTTGTTCAAAATACAAAAAAACCTAGAAATCTATAAAAGAATTATAAAAATAAAAACTCCCCAAATTCATTCCATTTGTGAATTTAAAGCCTATTAAACAACTCTGGGAAGAAAGGAAAAATATGAATTGAAAGTTCAGAGTTCTGGGGAAAAAATAAGAACTTACATGTCAGAATTAAATGGGATACATTTAAAGTGGTGACTAGAGGACAATTCATAGCCTCAAAAAGCTCTAGGGAAAAAAAGTGAAAATAAATGAATTTATAATTTAAAAAGTTATTCAGAACACAAGGTAAACAGAGCAAAAACACAATAAGAAAATAATGAAGACAAATTAATGGAGGTAAAACAGGAAAATATTAGATACAACTAATAATTCAATATGTTGGCTCTTTGAAGATATATAAAAAGGGAAAAAAGTCCAATGTTCAATTTTATCAAGAAAAATGGGAGAAAGCACTGATATACAAAATATCTATTGATACAGAGGAACTTTGAAACAGCCTAAGACATAGTTTTTATACCTCCATGCAAATATATTTGGAAATCTTGGCAAATTGAACGATTTCTTAGAAAAATAAAATTTATCCAAGTTGATCCAGAAGAAATGAAAATCCTTCCACCATGTGAATAGAAAATGAACATTTGCATAGAAAATGAACAAAAACTTCTAAATTAATTTTATAAATCCAGATTAACATTGACACAAATAGATACCACAAAAACATAGACTTATCTTGCTTATTAATATTAATGCAAATATATTAATATTAGTCAACAAATTAGAAAACCACATTAAGAAAATGAGTACACCGTGACTAGTGTGGAATTTATACCATGAATGCAAACCTGATTTAGTATTAGCGAATCTATTAATATAATTCCCAGTACTAGTGGGTCTGAGAAAAAAATATGGTTATCTCCAAAAGCATTTAAAATGGCTTGGCAAAATTAAAATTCAACACCTGTCCAGAGAGAACAATTAGGGGCATATGACTTATAATTAGAATAAAACCACTCTTAATGGCTGATCTGAGAGCATACCTGGAAAGCCCCAGAGAAGCAATAATAAAACTAACTCAAACCATAAAATGATTCATGAGGGTTTACACAAAATCCACAGCCTTTATGTTATGGAAAAAATTAGCCAGTTAGACTACAATGGAGCAGAATCCCCTATTTATAACAGTAACAAAAAAAAGATAACATACTTAGAGTAAATTTGTAATTTAAGTGGATTAAATTAATCTATTAAAGAAAAAAAAAAAAAAAAAGAAAATTTCACAATGGATAAAAGAAATTCTAGAACTATGCTGTTTACAAGAACTATGTACCTGAAACACGAGGGCATGGAAGGATCAAAATGTAGAAAGAAAAAAGACAACGATGTTGTCTTAAAGATAGATTAACTATCTGAAAAAAAAAACAAAAACGTTGTGGGGGGATAAAGCATTAGAAAGATAAAGAAGGACATTTTTTTTTAAATTAATTATTTATTTTTAAATTAAAGTTTATTGGGGTGACAATTATTAGTAAAGTTACATAAATTTCAGGTATACAATTCTGTATTACATCCTCTATAAATCACATTGTGTTTTCACCACCCAGAGTCAGTTCTCCTTCCATCACCATATATTTGATCCCCCTTACCCTCATCTCCCACCCCCCAACCCCTTTACCCTCTGGTAACCACTAAATTATTGTCTGTGTCTATGAGTTTTTGTTTCTCATTTGCTTGTCTTCTTTTGTTGTTTTTGGTTTATATACCACATATCAGTGAAATCATATAGTTCTCTGCTTTTTCTGTCTGACTTATTTTGCTTAGCATTATAATCTCAAGATCTATCCATGTTGTCACAAATGGAAGGACATTTCTTAATGATAAAAGCCATAATTCATTAGTTTGTTTTCACCTTTCTTCTGCTTAAAGAAGCTTTTTAACATTTCCTGCAATACTGGCTTGGTAGTAATTAATTCCTTTAACTTATTATTTTCTGGGAAGCTCTTTATCTGTCCTTCAATTTTAAATGATAGCCTTGCAGGGTAGAGCAATCTAGGTTGTAGGCCTTCATTTTTCATCACTTTGAATATTTCCTGCCACTCCCTTCTGGCCTGCAAAGTTTCTGTAGAAAAGTCAGCTGATAGTCTTATGGGAGCTCCCTTGTAAGTAACTCGCTGTCTATCTCTTGGTGCTTTTAGGATTCTCTGTTTGTCTTTAATCTTTGCCATTTCAATTATGATGTGTCTTGGTGTGGGTTTATTTGGGATATTGCCATGGGGATACGAAAGACAGTTTGGGGAATATAATCAATAATGGTATAAAGATTTTGTAGAGTGTCAGATGGACACTTGTCTTAGTAGGGAGACCCCTTCATGGACTGCGTAGATGCCTGAACACTGCACTGTATACCTGAAGCTGAATAATATTGAATGCCAACTATAATTATATATATATATAGTCATGGGATGTGGAGCACAGCATAGGGAATAGAGTTAATGGAATTGTAACAGCTGTATACAATGTCAGAAGGGTAGTAGATTGGGGGAGGAGGGTTATCACTTTGTGAGGGGTGTAAATGTCTAACTATTACATTGTTTTGTACGCCTGACACTAAAAAAAAGCAATAATTCATCAAGAAGATATAAAAATGATATCCCTTGTTCACCTAATCTCGTGGCCTCAAAATATTTAAAGCAACAGAAAAAGGGCAGATTATAAAATTCACTGACAAATCTACTCTCAAAGCAGAGGTTTTAATAAACTGAGAGAAGAAATTGACAGATTGTTGTCTCTTGCATGCATTGCTTCATTTAATCCTTATAATCACCCTATAAGGCAGATAGGATTTTAATCTCCAATTGAGGAAACTGGGAGCACAAGGTCATTGAGAAATTCGCGCAAGGGCACACAGCTAGTAAGTGGTACACTCAGGAACCAAAACTTGGTAGTCTGGCCCCAGCACCTACGTGCTTTAGGTCTGAAGGCAGAAGGAAAGACCTAGCTGATATAGCTGTGACCTTAAGTTACCTTAAAATAACTTGCACTACTTAGCTTCTCAGCTTACCTTTTGCAAAATAAATGACGTGATGAATGGCATCTGGTACATGGTGATTTCAATAAATGAAAACTGTCAGCATTCTCAGCATATCTAACTGCTGCCTAAGCCAACCTTCTGTCCTGCAGAAGTCCCTACAGAAGGCACTGTCTCTTCATCCCCTGGTTCCTTTCTTGCCTATCACTCTAATTTGTCTGCCCCAGGTTTAAAAGGATTCAGAGGAAAACCTCAAGAGAAGAATTGCCAAAGCACAAGCACAAATAACTCACAACAAGAAATACAATTGACTAGTAAACATTCGGTAAAAATAAAGGTCACCCCCACTAGTATTCAAGATATAAAAAATTAAAACACCATTTCAAATATCAGCTTGGAAGTTATTTTAAAAAGCATTAATATTCAGTGTTGACCAGGTTGTATAAGTTTATTCTCATTCACTGCTGGTTGAAATTTTAATTGGTACACTCTTTCTGGAAAAAACAAAAAAAAAAGTGCTGCACTGAGCATTTTTTAAAAGTTCATATGACTTCAATGATAACACTACTTCAAACATTTACATGGTGATAATAACAAACATTTATTGTGTTCTTGCGATATGCCAGGCACTGTTCTAGGCGGTTTAAGTACCACCATTAAAATCACATGCAACCTATTTGTCATCAGCTCCCAGCTGCTGCCCAGCTCCTTCTTGAAGAGCCCGAGAGACACAGCCTCTCCTAGAATGCAGGGTGGGTGGGGGAGCGCACATCCTGGGTGTTCTCTGGCTCCAACTTCCCCAAATTGGCCAAGGAAGCAGGTACCAAATCAGGGGAAGTTTCTGGAATCTCCACACTGCATCCAAAGCCCCAGCCACGCACAGGACTCAAAGGCGTCCCCTTTGGTCATTGAGCCTGAGTGGACAGTGGCCACCTGGGAGCTGAAAGCGAAGCTGGAGTTGGGGTGGACTTGGAGGTGCCCATGGCCATTTCCTCTACTCCTGGCTGGAGCCGTGGTGGGGTAAGACAGCTCATACAGTGCGCTCATCCGTAGTTTTATTTCCTTCTCTGATTTTATTCTCTATGTTTTCTCCATGTCCTGTACTGTAAATTACATTTTCAAATGTTTTCTTCTGTCTCCTTTACAGATAATTTTTTTTCCCTGAGGATAAACAATACTGTCTGTACATTTCCACATCATATTTAGCACCGTGCCTTACAAGTGACACAGTCAGTAACGACTGATTGATTCAATTGTTACTCATGAGTTTTCTCACATTGTCGTTTGATATCTCTCCTTGGATTTTTAGCAAAGGAGATTATAGAAAAGAGTACAATAGATTCCCAAGCAAAGACACAGCTGTGACTTTCTGTGGGCCAATCCATCATGGATGAAAAATGTGTACAGCTATGTGCTTAGGCTCTTCCGTAGATGGGTAGTTGGGGCACATTTTCTAATTCAACTTACATTTTCTTGGGCTGACATCTCAGGATCACTTTGTAAGGTTCACACTGAGGGTTGTAAAAAAAGAAAAAACACGATTTTAAGTGCTGCATTTACATTGTTTTTCAGGTCAACAAAAGTAATTATGACATTAGAAAGCAAAAAGGAGGAGGAGAAATAAAAAAAAAAAGCACCCTGGTTTATAGACATTTATCATACATCGCTCATGGAATGGTTGACCTGATTTGTAACGCTGCTTTTTATTGAGGAGGAGGTTTTTCTATCTAAGCAGCAGGTATACGGACAATCCCGAGACCAAATGATTTTATTCCTGGAGCTTCTGCTCGGGAAGTGGGAAGCCCTGGCTGTGGCATACGTTTTCCCATCAGCCGCGAAGTTGGATTGGATGGCAGCTGGGGCCAGGGGAGTCTAATCCAGTATATATGTTTTTATTTTTATTAAAATAAAGATGTTTTACAAAATAATCTATTCGTAACTCAGCGGTTCAGATTTCAAGTTTTAAAAGGAACTTCTAATCTATTTATTAATTAAATAACTAACCCAACCGCTGTCCTGGGTATGGCAGACCCCTGTGGGTAGGGGGCGATTGTACCCTGAAGGAACACATGGCCTAGCAATTGTATTTGGAAATGTCTTTGAAAATATATTGCGCCATTGATTTACGCGCCGGCATATCTGAAGAAGAGAAGCCAGAGAGTTCTTCCGAAAGGACTTGAGTTCCATGCACACTAAATGAGTTTATTGCCGGGCTGGTCCAGCCCATGTCGGTTTCTCCTGGGTGACCTTCGGCAGAGACTTTTCAGAAGTACTGAGCAATTCATTGACTCTCATAAGACCTTTGCCCTCCAGGTGTCCACGCTATTTTGAATTCTAAGTATTAAGGGCCAGTCCTTCAGCATTTCTGATTGTGTGTTGTCAGACCATGGGCTTCTGTCCGCCGTGCTCACTGGTGGAGGTTAGGATGTATGTCTGCTACAGTATAACTTCACTGTAGCAGGTCATCTATGCCGACTTAATGTGGCTCAACGCATTTCACTAAATACCTTCTGGGGACATCCAAGCTCTAAAACAGCGCTCGATGGAGTTTTCTTTACTTACAGTATTGTTCGCCATGCATTTTTTTTTTTTTTAAGAAGTAAAATATTCTCCATTTTTTTCTCCCCCACTGGAAGAAAGACAATCTCCCAGAGTAAAGACAGCCTTCTCCTGAAATGTTCAGGGGAGGGAGGGAGTGTTTAGAAAGCTGCTGAAGCTTTTCTTTTGCACATGGATCACTGTCTTTTCAGTGTATAAAATGCCTCCATCAGTATGTAAAATGCACCTTTCACAAGTAAAAGAGGAAACACTATGCTTTGGCAAAGATGACAGTGAATTTTCATTCATTGATGGTGAATCTTCTGGACTCATTATTGATTAAAATCAGTGGAAGGGAGTCCATTAAAGAAAGTTTAAGCAGTTTTCATAGGGAATAGGATCCAAGATCCTCTCTATAATCCTTGAGAAAACCACAGAGTGGAAGGATTTCTTGTCTTTTTCTCTGGCCTTGGAAGCCTTCCGCAGACTGCAAAGGCTGCTGGTATCCAGGGAGCAACACCGAGCTTCCCGGTGGGACAGTGTCTCTGTCCAGGGTCCCCTGCTGACCGCGTGGAGGACCTGCTGAGGTCAGCG
Organism: Rhinolophus ferrumequinum; assembly: GCF_004115265.2. NCBI lineage: Eukaryota > Metazoa > Chordata > Mammalia > Chiroptera > Rhinolophidae > Rhinolophus > Rhinolophus ferrumequinum. Next base: position 13,659 of record NW_022680407.1, read on the forward strand.
GGGCCGCGAAGCCAGTGATCTGGGGACGACTGCTTGGCGTCTGCGTCCCTTCCACTTTCTGGAGCTGCTGCTGTCTCATCGTGGCCACAGGAGCACCACTTCCGCTCACTTTAGTGTCTTACCTGTGTTTGGGGCTCCTGAGGTGTCATTTATTCATGCAGCACCTGCTATGGCCTAGACACACTCCAAAGCTTGGGGTACATCAACGAAGAAGTGGACGAGGCCCCCTCCGCCCCCCACGGAGCCTTCTATTACAGCAGGGCTGACACGTCCAGTGTGTGGAGCAGAGTCTGCAGAAGTAGACTTGGGGGGGAGGTCAAAGGAGAGAAAAGGGCGAGAGAAAAGGGCGAGGGTCCCAGCTGCCCTGGCGGGGGCGCAGTCATCAGGGAGGTGGCAGGAGGAAGACCACAGCTGCCTTCCTGCTGGGTAACCTTCTGGAAACCAGGAATGAGGACCAGGATGAGCACAGGAAGGGGGAGCCCTAACTGAGTGTGGATCGGGCAACTGTGGGCCTCCCGCCAGAGCTGTGCGGATGCGCTCGAGCCGGGGGTGCCCTGGCGTTCTCCCCCCGAAGCCCTTCTTCAAGTGCCAAGAGCTCTCGCTTTGTTTGTTGCTCAGAGGGAGTGTGTACTTTATTTCCGTCCTCCGAAAAGGACGGTGAGTTAACGAATTCATGATGTTTTTTGTGGCAAATAGATTTTAATGTTTCTTCAGCAAATAAAAAGTCATGTATACAATATTTCAGAGCATGAGGCATTTGCGTGGATTACAAACATCCCCTCTATGAATAGTCCAAGTCTAGTCTGGTGGTCTCTGGCTCTGGCAAACACACACACACACACACACACACACACACACACACACACACACAAATTCTGGAAAAATATAACAGGGAAACTGGATAAAGCCTCTTGAATCTGCTCCAGGCAAGTGTCTGACACACATTCAAGCTAGGTCATCCGTGATGCCCTTGGTGGCTGAAGGAAAGAACACATCTCTGTGGGAAATACCAGGAGCACTGTAGGAAAGGGGAGAGTCTCCAGTGAGACCTAATAAAAACACTTGCCAAACCACCTCTACCAACTATTATTTTGGGAAGACAAGTAACCAAACCAAATATGACCAAACCCAAGCCCAGTTGTTCTGAACTTCTTTTCAGAAGCAATATTTTTTTTTAATACACAATATTTGGACTCAGTATCTTCCTGTTATTACAGGACGGTAAGTAAGCTGCCTCTCCCCCCTTCCTTCCTCTTTTTCTCTTTAACATCATGGAATGACTGTTAACATTTTAAATTTAGGTGGTGATCATTCAAATTCCGTACAATCAAAGGGCTGGATAAATATGACTTAACATGACTTTGATAGCGAAATTGAATGTTTGTTTTCAATGTATATACCTTTAGGACCTACAATAATTCAGCAATAATTTATTCAGCATGTACTCAACCAGCACTTGTCACACTTCTGTAATGGAGGACATGTCCTCTGTCAGGCCCTGGGGTTAGCAGATGACCAGGAATCCGTCCCTTTTATCTAGATCTTAGCTTCAAGTCAGGGAACCAGACACATGTGTATGTCATTTTACTCCAGTGTAGACTCTTATACCACAGGTAAGGCACACTGTATTACTGGGGGTAAAGGAGGGAGAGGCCAGCTTTATCGGTGGATAAATCTTGTTTGTTTGTTTTAATATGTGGAATAGCTTCTTGAAGAATCCAGCACTGAAGACATCATTTGAAAGATGCCTAGAATTGAGAAAGATATTTATACAGAAGAAACAAGTTGAATAAAGACAAAGGACTGATTATGTTTGGAGGACAGAGCTTCATCTATCTCTGGGGCTTTTACATACCAGGATGAAAAGTTCGAAGGCGAAAGCTACTGAATATTTTATAATGAAACAGTGCCATTCTTTCTTTATATTTATAAAAAGAGCCCTGATGGTGGTGGCTGTAAATAGCACCGATTTGGAGAAGACAAAATGAGAGGAGAGGGGCTATCAGTTTCAGTTATTAATTTGGACAGCGTGATGGGATGGAAGCTAGGAAGTGGATTTCATGATTGTTCAGAGTGGGGTTAGACAGGCGTTGACGATCTATCTGCTTGGGAGTGGTTTGTCATGTGTCTGGAGGGATTACATGGTAGATTTGATTTAGAAAATGTTGTTTTCAAGGGTCTGGAAAATCTCTCATCAAGACATTAATCAGGCAGATGAAAATGTGGTTTGAAGCTCATCCAATAGATCAAAGCTACAGGCAGGGGTTTTTGTCTCGTCATCTCAGTGGTGCTGCCTGAAGCCACAAGAGTAGAACGTGCTGCCAAATGGGAATTTGTGGAGTGAGAAGGGAAGAGGAGGAATCTTAAGGTAGATAACAGCTCTGACAACAATGGCAGCAATAATAACCACAGTATCCTAATGTCAATGGCTGCAGTAGAGGGCCTCCAAGATGGCCCCGAAGGAGTTTCAACCCCTGTTGTTAGTGTCTGTGCTGGCTTCAATGGTCTCCCCTTGAAAATCATGTTCACCAGCACCTCACAATGTGACCTTTTCTGGAACTAGGGTTTTTGCCGATGTAACCAAGTTAAGACGAGGTCATACTGGATTGGGTGTATCTCTGAGTCCAATGACTGATGTCCTGATAGGGGAGGGAGATTTGTAGACACAGACAGACAGAGTATTGTGTCACGTGAAGATGGACGCAGAGGTTAGGTGATGCATCTAAGCCAATGATAGCCAAGGGTTGCCAGCAACCACCAGAAGCTCAGAGAGAGACAAGGAAGAGGCTCCCCCTGAGAGCTTCCAGAAGGAAGCGACCTGCTGACACCTTGATTTTGGACTTCTCGCCTCCAGAGCTGTTATAGAATGTTGTTTTATGCCAGTTGATTTGTGGTTCGTGGTTACAGCATCTGTAGGTCCGGCACAGCCCTCTCACGTTGGATAAGACTGGCCAGCATGACCAGTGGGATATTGCGGGAGTTTGACATGTGAGCCCCATCTTGCTCTCTCTTGGGGAAGCTGGCTGCTGTTTCTGGGGACCCATAAGCATCCCAGTGGACAGGACCGTGGCTGTGAAGAAGTGCAGCCTCTGCCAACAGCCAGCACTGGCATGCCGGGTCTGAGAACTGGCCTCATTGGAAGCAGGTCTCCCGGCCCCAGGCAGGCTGTCAGATGATTGCAGCCCAAGGGCTCCTTAGCCAGAACCGCCTTGCTAAGCTGACCCCAAATTCCTGAGCCACAGTAATTGTGCGAGATAATAAATGCTTGTCTTTTTAAGCTGCTATGTTTTGGGGGTAACTTGTTATACACTAATACCAAATGGATTCACATTTGGAAGTTTTTTCCCTTTTTGTGGCTACCCCTGAAGTGGGTTATGGGAAAACTCACAGTTTGCTTCCTGCCTGTGCAAATTTTAGCTCCTGGAAAGTTTTTCAAGGCTCATCTAACAATCATGAGATGTTTTTAGATCGGGATCCTAATTTGTTGGGCAATATCCATCTCCCGGAAACTGCAGGCTTCTGACCTATTCATTTCTGATCAGTTGCACAGAGGAATAACCTTACCCAAGTTCATTCCTGGATGTGCATTTTGTCTTTGCTTTCTTCTGCCATGTTTCTTTCTCTCTACTCACTGGAGGCTATTTTGAAACTGTTCTAAAGAACAGGCTTAGGGGTGGAGTCTGGTATTTAATATAGGTCTGGGTCACTCTGTCCAACTGATGTGTTTTATTAGCCTTGTCGCTCGTAGTTCTAATCAGTCTTATTCTCTTTTATTTCTGGTCAGAAGTACTTGGCTTTTCTAACCATGGAAGGTCCTTATTTTCAGATGTTCTGCTTGAGAACCATTGATGTTTTGCTTAAGCTTATGTCATACCTTGCTCAGGATGGCCCCAAGCAGTCCAAACATAGTGCTGCTCTGATTCTGGTCACCTGATCCAAGGGGCTCCACCTGCTGCGTTAGCTGGAGGAAGTCTCACCAAATATTTCAGGACAGCATGACAAGACTCTCGAGGGTTCCTCTGCCACCCGCTGGCTGGCTGCCTGCTACAACAATGCCACCTATTTTAGGGTTTCACCAGGGCAGCACCTCCACTTCAAGATACCAGTTTTCTATATTGGTTGCTGTAAGCTTATTGCTGCAAAAAACAAATGCCCACGTTCCACTGGTTTAGCAGAGAGAAAAGTTTCCTGCTCATCTAACCAGACCATATGGGTCCAATTCAGAGTGGGTAGATGTAAGGGACTCTGTTTCTTGTATTATATTCAGAGACTCAGGCTACGAAAGCATCACCATTGTCACACTGCTGCCCAAGGTCAGCCAGCAGATATGCGAAGAATGTAAAGGATTATGCGTAGAATAATTTTGTGGGTCTGACTTGGAACATATACAAGCCATTCTCACTGGCTGCATGTGAAACTAGGACATGTAGCCTGACTGTGGCCTAAAGTATTAATACAAGAAAATGGGATTGATGGTCAGCTAGCAGGCTCTGATGCAGACTTTCAATCTTGAGAAATACCGTTACTTAAGGAATAATTATCAGAAGAAAGAAAATATTGAAAAGAAGCTATTAGAGTAGGATGTGGACCAGCCGAATTCAGTGACCCAAAACTCTCAACTTAACTAAACAAGGAAAGTGATAGTTGTAAGGGTGGAGGGTCAGGTTTTGTGCTTTAGTACTGAAAAATTTCTCCTCCCATCATGTAAATCTTCAGAGAGATATACTATACATATTGTCTGTGTGTGTGTACGTGTGTGTGTGTATTTAGAAAGTGGTTGGGTTTAAATGTTGAGTTTATGCAGTAAATTTGAGAGCAGACTTTAATAAATAAATAAAAAATCTACATTGAGACATGCAATGAAGTAAAGCATGAGTACATTAAAACTATGTCTATAATGGTTTTAAAATAAGTTGATTTAGTTAAATTGACCCGTTCATGAGGCAGCATGGTAGAGATATGAAGAATGAAGGCTTTGGGTTTAGACAAATTTGGGTTAGAATTCCAGCTCCCTCCAGTTGTGAAAACTTCTTGACATCTCAGGCTCCCCATTCCTTAAAATGAGGGTAGCATCCATGGTATTTATTTTGTACAGGTTTTGATAGGATTCGTTAAAATAATGAATGGAAATCAGCAAGCACAGTGCCTAGAACATAATAAAATATACAATAATGGCCATCTTATTCATTTTTAAAGAAAGTCCAAACAGTGGGCAATTGTAGGTAGAGCATAACTCCTAGGGGGTGGCAGAGTTCCCCACTCTCCTTAAGGAAGAGCCATGTAGATGAATATGGGGGGAAATTAAGTAGGAGACTTTCATACTTTTTAAAGTAAAGTAAGCAGAGCTTTTGGCGGGAAAAGGCGGGGGTTAGTGGAGATCTTTTCCCTGTTCTTTTCATTTCTTTACCATTTAGAATCATCTCTTATTGTATTCCTCTTTCATGGGGGAGGTGATAAAACATGAGCCATGATTTCTTCTAACCTGGGAGAACATAGTTCTTCCATCCCTCTTTCCACTAACTCTGAGTTATGAAGCCAGGTAGTTGCAACCCAGTGGGACCCAGGAGACAGTAAGCTCGGAATAGGTCACTTACGCACATGTTTTTTCCTGAGATTTAAACTGGAGAGAAAAGCAAAATTTCTTGTTCTGACCCATTTTACAGCACAAACAGTGCTTGCAGAGGCCTTTTTTTTTTTTTTTAAGATTTTATTGGGGAAGGGGTACAGGACTTTATTGGGGAACAGTGTGTACTTCCAGGACTTTTTTCCAAGTCAAGTTGTTGTCCTTTCAGTCTTAGTTGTGGAGGGCGCAGCTCAGCTCCAGGTCCCGTTGCCATTGCTAGTTGCAGGGGGCGCAGCCCACCATCCCTTGCGGGAGTTGAACTGGCAGCCTTGTGGTTGAGAGCCCACTGGCCAATGTGGGAATCGAACTGGCAGCCTTCGGAGTTAGAAGCACGGAGCTCCAACTGCCTGAGCCACTGGGCCAGCCCTCGCAGAGGTTTTGAGGATGAATTTTTGGTAATCAATAATGTGTTAACTTTTCTGGGGTGCCTTTTATGAAATTTGCCCAAAGAAGACCAGCAGGGTAGGAATTTTCAGGAATTCTGATTCCTGGTTCTCCTCCCAGAAGAGAGAATAATTGTGATAAGTGAAAAATGAAATATGCAAGTGAGACTTCCAACTTGAACTGTATTTCATTCCCATTCTAGTTCTGCTATTTTTCATGTTTATATTCTATGTATGTATGTACATATCTACATATCTATCTATTATATCTATCTGTGTATCATCTATCTATGTGTCATCTATCTGTCTGTCTATCTATCTATCCCTATTTATCATCTATCTATCTATCTATCTATCTATCTATCTATCTATCTATCTATCTATCTATCGTCATCATCTATCTATCTTTCATTTTAGTAAATATTGGGAAGCACTAATCATTTCTTACCCATACATTGGAGACTGCTTGATACAATACTTCTTTCGATACTGTAAATGATTCCAGAGTGACTTCTGTTAAGTTTATTCATATCACACTAAGTAGAGTTTGCTTAGAACAGTTTCTAAATATAATTCACTATTGAAGTATATCAATTGTTCTACCCCCTTTCCTATCATTATTTGGGCTGCCATTATGTTACTGTGGTAACGTGGTTATGTCTAATTCTGTGCTCTGCACGCAATAACATTTTGAGGTGTTAGTAACAATTAAAATCAAGCCCAAAATACCAATTTCGTATCAGGGTTTTAACTCATTAGCTTCTTTCTCAGTGTTTAAAAATACTTTTGTGATGTTACTCTTTTCTATTCCAATTTTAAAAAAAGTTTACTCTCATAGAAGTCTATTAGAAATAGAAAAAATTAAGGAAAAACAAATTGTTACATGAAAATAATTATTGATACATTTTTATATTTATTTTTAGTATTTTTATCTATGCAAATACACATACATAAATTTATGGTTGTATGATAAAAAAATTGAGCTTATACAAATATATGCATAAGTAACAAAATTAGGGTAATCCTGTATATAACATTTGTGTATAACAGAGATATGAATCCTTTTTAAAATTAACATGATGGAATGAGCACTCTTAAATGTTATTAAATATATTTTAAAAACATCACTTAAAAGAACTATATAAAATTTCAGTATAGACTTGCATTTTAACCATTCTCTTGGTATTGGTTCTTGGTTGGTTTTCTGTCATAAATAATGCTGTGAATTATGTATATATATTATATAAGACATATTATATAATGTCATATTTACATATTTACATATATGAGACATATTTACATAATATATATATGGCAAAAAAAGTGTATACAAGCGGACACTTTTATCAGCGTTGCTCAAGCAGTAGTTCACCGTAATCAGAAGTGTCTGGATGCTGATGGTAACCACTTTGAGCACCTCTTGTAATTGCAGAAGTCAAACGTGACTTGTATTCATCTTTTGTTATCGGTATATATTGAGTATTACAATTTTAATAGTCTTTTTCTTTCTTAAAATGTGTATATATATACAGGAGCGTGTCAAAAAACAATGTATGCACATTTTAAGAAAGGAAAAAAACTATATATACACACACACACACTATATATATATATATATATATATATATAAAATAGTTTCTTTAAAATAAATTCCTGGAAGTATAATTACTGATTTAAGGGTACATTTGAAAAATTAAAAATTAAAAAACCTGCACTGATTTGCACTCTCACCAATAGTGCATATTCATAAAATAATTATTTTCACTTTTACAGATGAATTCAGTGTATCATTGTTTCAAGTTGTATTTCCGTAAGTACTAATAAGATAGAATTTTGTCCATATTTTGATCAGACATTTGTATTTCTTTCACATGTTGTCTTTACTTGACCTCTGCCAAGTATATATTATTGGTATCAAAGAAGATAGATTAATAGCACCAAGGAAATGGGTCTGTTCTGTTCCCATTATTTTCATGTCCTGATAATAGGTACAATCAAAGTGCCTTTCCCACTCCCTGTGTGTTTTCATCTCCCTCACCTAGTTGGCAAACTTGTAGAAAACAATGAGGCATAAACTAGACGGCTGGAGGGGAGTCCTGGGAGCAGCTTACTGACTTCACAAGTCAAGGAAGGAATCAGTGCAAACTCTGCAGCGGTGCATGCTGGGGTTTATGGTCCGTCTCGGCATCCTCCGGTGAGAGTATTAGGAGACCCCACAGAGTCTAACAGAGCCCAACTACTTTCTACTGACCACCAGGACGTTGGATAGAAATTGTGTCCATCAACTGTCCCACATTAGAATATCTGAAAAGAAATTCTGATTGTTATCCAAGTTATGATAATTTATTGAATAGGTTCATTAGAGATAAGCTATTTGGAGACTTATCTTGAAGGAATTCAATGGGGAGAGCAGAGCTGGAGGAGGAAAGTGTCAAGGGTACAGCATGGAGAATGGGGTAGAGGCAGAGAAGTGCAGGAGACAAATGGGGAAGTTGAGGAAACGCAGGTTACATGATGGGAGTTGAATTGAGAAATTTATGCACTTCACTCATATGTGGGATATAAAACTAAAAGCAACAAAGGAACAAGACAAACAAATAAACAAAAACTCATAGACACAGTGGTTACCAGAGGGTAAGGGGGGCAGGGGTTGGTCGAGGAGGGTAAAGGTAGTCAAATATATGGTGATGGAAAGAGACTGCCTCTGGGTGTTGAACACACAATATGATATGTAGATGATGTATTATGGAATTGTACACTTGAAACCTATGTACTTTTACTAACCATTGTCCCACAATAAATTTAATTTAAAAATAAGTTATGTTGAAGTCAGATGTCAAAGGGCCCTCAATGATGGATTAGGGAGTCAGGCCCTTCTAGCGTATGCAAATACGTGGTTGGGATCAGGCTTTTTCCAGAAGTTAAGAAAAAAATCCTTTAAAGATGCCCCAGTCTTTGCTTTAAAAGAGTGGGAGCTGCATTCCACATTTTTTCCAGCCTGCCAACTCTCAGCTGGCATGGAGAGATAGGACCGGTCCAATTTCAATTTCACTATCTCTTCTACAAACACATTAGAGCATGACCAGCACTAAAAATGAAAAACTCATCTCATGGCTTGATAAATACCTCTTGAGAAATGCCAGTGTTCCTCGGGGCAGCTACGTTTCATAAATGATGTGAGGCCTAATGAGAAGGACCCTCCACAAGTTCAAATTGATGTAAGATAAAGTGCATAAAAGATTTCATTTAAATTACTCCCGATAGCATCCTATTGTTTCACAGAATTTCTCCACAATAATAATCTTACAGGTCTCTTTAAAGCGCCTGAAACAAAAATTGCTTTCAACTAACTGGAGCTTGATTTTATGTTTAATACATAGAAGAGCCTTATAAAAAATGTTATTTCATGTTAATACTCCTATCCATGAACTTACCAAAATTGAGAATAAAGATACATTCTATCTGATGGCAGCATATATACCTCCAAACGCGTAGATACAGAGAGCAAATTGATGGCTACCAGGTGGTAGAGGGGTGGGGGTTGGGGGAGAAATTAAGAAGTATAAATTGCGAGTTCTACAAACAGTCATGGGGATGTAAAGTACAGGATAAGGAATCATATCGCCAATAATATGGTAATAACCATGTATGGTGTCAGATGGTCACCAGATTTATCAGAGTGATCATTTTGTAAGTTATATAAATGTCTAATCACTATGTTGTACACCTGAAACTAATATACTATTGTATGTCAGCTGTAATTAAAAAATTTTTAAAAATTTAAAAAAGAGAAAAAATGGTTGATAGGAATTGACCTTTTGCCTACGTGGACAGTAAGGTTGGTGTGTGAGGGTAGTGCAGGTTTCCATTAAAACCTCGCCTTACATCTGCTTTCACATGACTCCCTCAATGTTTAATCAGCTCACAACTTCACACACCTTTATGCACAGGCTTTAATTTAGCAGAGTGCATGACAGAAACAGTTACCTTCCATGCTTATCTACCTTGTGGTCTACCCAAGAAGCTTCTGAAATAATCACATGTCTCTAAAAGTGAAACATGATGAAGGCTTTAAGTTTCCATCACCTGGCCTTGGCAAATGCAACCTCTAAGTACTTGTGCTATATTCAGTATAGGTCTGCACAAAACAGAGAATTAAAATCTCTTTTTCCATTTGAATCTTTCTATGTAGATCAAAACTATTAAAAGGTCGGGCCCTACATCTTAATCTATTTTTTCCCCTCTTTTTAAACATTTAGGCACAGTTTTGGCCATTCAGTTGGTACTGAGTTAATAACTTGATTGAGTGATGGCTGGAGGACACTGATTATCATAGACCTTGGTAAGGTGTGGAGGCTCATCTTAGGAGGAGACAGAAGAAATGGACTCAACTGGTCGCCATGGGAACAAGACTGAGGGGGTGAGAATCTCTGACCCAAACAATAGTGTGTGATGGGCACCACCTCCCACTGGGGATTTGGGAGGGAGAACAGCGCAGTTCTGAGTGGCTGAGATAATTTTTACTTCAAACGGAGATTAGTGAAAATGCTAATAGAAATACGATGAAATGGGAGTGAGAGGAACCCAAGCTAACAAGGCCAAAGCCTGGACTAGATCACAAAGCCAGTAATGTGTCGGGGCCCTAGTCACTCTTCTCCCTGCAGAAGCACCGTTGCTTAGTGTTTGAAGGCACACGCTATCTATGGCCATCATGGCAGCTATATGATGGACGCACTGCTCGTTCTCCCGTGTCTCAGTACCCTCCACAGTGCTTCTGTTTCCTCTGCTGTACAACCGGGTTGAAGATTATGGCATCACAGTGCTGTAGGGAGGATTAAAGGGTGATGTATGCTGAATGCTTAGCCTAGGGCCACGTGGGGTTACACGGTCCCGTATTTTAGTGACACTGCTCTTCCGTGGTGCTATCTAAGCTGTTTGCGCTACTCCCATCTCTTCCCCTGGCCTGTGAGCAGACTTGATCTAATTACTCCCTGTTCTAAAACCTTCCACCTTATCTTCTTAGGTGATAAAACAAAATTCTCTTATCTGGATTTCCTCGACAGTTATTCACAATCTGCCATTTGCTATTTCGTTTCTTATGAAAACCTTCAGTCACAGACCTACTTTCTGAACACTTACAGAAAGTGGAATATTTTATGACAAAAAATATAGAGAATAGATAAAACAGAACAAGCCTGTAATACTGGAACATTTGCAATTATCTACACATGACCTACTGTATTGCTCTGTCTAGCTTTGTATCTGTGATATCCTTTTCTCCAGTCCTACCTGGGTTGAAGATCTAGCTCCCGTTAAAATCCCCCAGGAATCCTTCCTTAGCCTCTTGCCACACTGGACCTGCCTTTATTAATCATAGACTGCCTAAGATATAACACTCTCTGCATCCATACTCTTAGCACTTTGTATGTACTTCCAGTACAGTACATATTACATTTTCCTGTATTAATTTGTAAAAATCTCCCTGAGGAAAGAGACCTAATTTTCATATGAATTTCCCTCAAAGCACTTAGTACAGTAGAGCATATACTAGGTCCTTATCAAGTCTTTGATGAATAGGTTTAAGCTATAATAAAGAAAGCATCAAGATTTCAAAACAGAGCAATGAAGCCAAAAGTAATAAAAATCATGTGCATTTTACTGAACTCAGTTGTCTACCAAGTAGAGGTGGTTCAAAGCAGTTCATTTTCTAATGTAAATTATTTGTTTAAACAGGTCTCATCTTGATTCCTCTCACTGGCATCTGTCAGTAGAAATAATATATTTCTATACACATTGTATAATACTACATTTCACATTAAGTGTAAAATTTGACTACTGTTTGAATGTGCTAATGCCTCAAATTAGGATGGAATCTTAAGGAAATTCACCTTGAAATAAACACACAAACCATAAACTTAATCATAAAATAAAAAATTTCTTAATAGGTCTTTTCTACATAATACTTGGTCATTATCTGTAACAGAAATTTAGTTGTCTACATAAATATGTTTGTACATTTAAAGTATTTTGGTCTTATGGCTATGTGTACATACACTCACACACACACACACACACACACACACAAACACACACACTCACATACCCGGCTCCCTCAGTGAATTAAAATAATTGTGCCTTGAAATTGAGTGTCATGTCTTTCACTTTAAGATATTGAGGGTTTTGTTTGTTTGTTGTTGTTAAACTTTCACTGGAGTAGTTTCTCATGGCTTTCTTCATGTTCTGTGTTACTGGACTCTAATCTAGGACTGGGATTTAGCTGCCAGTTTCTTAGGTCTCATGCATTAGTGAAGAAGTCTAAGAATTATCATGACTGCCCATGGCCCATGAGCATACTGAAAGATGTGAGGAATTTATAACTAAAGGGACAAGAAGAAAGGTAGTGTTGAATAGAACTGCATCTACTGTAATCCATTTATTACAGAAAACTCACATAATTTAATACATTTATTTTCTAACAAAGGAGAAAATTGAAACCTGAATAAACTTTGAATGTTTGACTAGAAATACATTTTCTTAAGGGAAAAAAAAGCAAAAACTACTATACCTTAAAATGGCACATTGCTAAATCCATACTATTAAGTTGGTGACAGTGGGGATAAGGTGTGGATGGAGAGGTTTTGGTTGTGGCAAAGAAGATACTTAGAAGAAAGCAACAACTGACCTAAAACAAACAAACAAACAAACAACAAAAAAACCAACTGTTCCACAAATATTGATGCTAACATTGGGTGAGGATTGGGAGAGAAAAAAAGCATTGCTACATAGAAGGTGTTTGACTAGGCAGTGGATTTATAAGGAGTTGGCATTGCAGACACAATCTGATCTGATAGTGAGAACTTAGTGCATAGGTTTGCACTTTTAATTTGTCTTTATTGATATTTTCTATCTTGGTGATAATATTTTCAAAATTTATACTTTTTTGCAGAACAAATGGATTAGTTACTTGCATTTTACAATTTACAGAACTGATTTTATATACTATCATAGTTTGTTCTGTCATATTTTTAATAAATGCACACAATATTTTTCTTATATATTGAGATTTTAAGCATTATAGTACAAAGTTAGTGGTAGGGGAATATACTGTGTTCTCACTGTTTCCCTCTTACTACCCTCCATTTAAAATCAGGACCATGGACAGCATACTAAAGGCAGTAGTTCATTTCTATGCTTGCTTTCTTTTTTTCTTTAATTTTAATTAAAATATAGCTAACATACAATATTATGTTAGTTTCAGGTGTACATCATAGTTATTCAACACTATACAGAGTTATTACAACATTATTGATTATATTCCCTCTGCTAAAGAAGTGATCACCAAGTTAAGTCCAGTAACCATCTGACACTGTACCATGCGATCAATATTATTGACTCTATTTCCTATGCTGTATATTACATCCCAAAGAATGATTTGTTTTACACCTGGAACTTTGAACCTCTTATTCTTCTTTATCTTTACCCTCCTTTTCAATTTTTCAATTAGAGTTGACATTCAATGTTATTTTATATTAGTTTCAGGTATACAGCATAGTGGTTAGATATTTATATAATTTAGAAAGTGATCCCCCTGACTAGTACCCACTAGGCACTATACAAAGTTATTACCATATTATTGATTATATTCCCTATACTTTACACCCTCAGGACTACTTTGGAACTAACAATTTGTATTTCTAATCCTTTCACCTTTTTCACCGTGTCCCCAACCCCTATCCTCTCTATCCCCCCAATAGATCTAGTACCCGTCTGACACCATACATAGTTATTACAATACTATTGACTATACATTCCAAAGGGATGTACACCCTACATCCCCATGACTACTGTGTGACAACCAACTTGTACTTCTTAATCCCTTCTTCTTTTCACCTATTGATTCTAAATGATAGCTTTGCTGGGTAATGTTGGTTGTAGGTCCTTACTTTTCATTGCATTGAATATTTTGTGCCATTCCCTTCTGGTCTGCAAAGTTTCTGTTGAGAAATCTGCTGACAGCCGTATGGGAGCTCCCCTATAGGTAACTGCTTTTCTTTTGCTGCTTTTGAGATTCTCTCTTTGTCTTTAAACTTTGGCATTTTAATTATGATGTGTTTTGGTCTTGGCCTCTTTGGGTTCATCGTTTTGGGACTCTCTGTGCTTCGTGGGCTTGTATATCTATTTTCTTCATCAGGTTAGGGAAGCGTTCAGTCATTATTTCTTCAAATACGTTCTCAATCTCTTGATTTCTCTCTTCTCCTTCTGGCACCCCTATAATGCAAATGTTGGTATGCTTAATGTTTTCCCAGAGGCCCCTTAAATTCTCTCTCTCTTTTTTTTTTTTTTTTGGATTCTTTTTTCTTTTTGCTGTTCTGTTGGGTGTTTTCCGCTACCTTAGCTTCTGAGTCACTGATTCTATCCTCTGCTTCATCTAATCTACTGTTGATTCCTTGTAATGTATTCTTCATTTCAGTTACTGTATTCTTTATTTCTGACTGATTCTTTTTTATGTTTTCTATCTCCATTTATATGTTTCCTTTCTCTTTTGTTGAAGTTTTCCCTGAGATCATTGAGCATTTTTATAACCAGTGTTTGGAACTCTACTCCTGGTAGATTACTTTTCTCCACTTTGTTTAGTTCTTTTTCTGGAGCTTTGTTCTGTTCTGTTATTTGGTACATATTTCTTTGTCTCCCCATTTCGGCTGCCTACCTGTGTTTGTTTCTATGTATTAGGTAAAGCTGCTATGTCTGCTGGTCTTAGTGGAGTGGCCTTATGTAGTAGGTGTCCTGTGGGACCCAGTGGTGCAGCCTCCCTGGTCACCAGAACTGGGTGTCTCTATCTGTGTCCCTTCTGTGGGTTTTGTGTGCCCATCTGTTCTGGTTGAGCCTTGGTTGCTAATTGCATGTCAATGGGAGGGACTGACCCTCAGGCTCATTGGTTGTGAGGACTGGCCTTGATGACAGTGGAGGAGTTGTGGTGCAGGGGCTCACCCTAC